>NC_060169.1:36691077-36741987 GCF_021292245.1 Micropterus dolomieu | reverse complement strand
TTGTGGCAGACTGGACCGGTTGGTTTTGCTGCATTTGATAGATGAGTGTGTCCGCAAGCGGACTGGATGGAAGCCACGGTGACGTGTCGACTCGGATGTTGGTGGAGGTTGGAGGCATTAAGCTCTGAGCAGTGCAGGAAACCATAAAATGCCAGTAGAATTCAGTAGGATTCTAGGACTCTGTCTGCGGATGGTGTCAGATAACCCGAATGGAGGGTCTGGTTGGAGCGGGCTAGGATGTCTGAAGTGAGGGGCAGACGTTTTGGCAAGGGATGTGGTTAGGCCTTGTGGAGGCCTTTGGTTAGCATGCTAATATGTGAGTGGGACAATGTGCCCCTGTGGACAATTTGGTGAAGAAGTTAATTCCGCTGATGTAGACCTGTATGGTGGAAGATTGGAATTGGTAAAAGTGATGAAGCTCAAGGGTGATGACAGGAATGGAATGCTGTGGGATGCATGTAAGCCTTTGAAACAGTTCCGTCCGGTCAGATAAGAAGAATATCTGCAATAATTACTGGGTGCATTTTGTAAATGGTGGAATAAGGATAAAGGGATGACAATTCAGGCGGCTATTTGGCTGAGAACCTACTGCTGCTGTAATAGCCGCCAAAGCCGACAGAAGGTGCAGTGTCTATGAAGAGCTGAAAGTCTTTGGGCTTGGTAACGTTGTCATCATGGAAGAAGGAGATGCCGAACAAGGGCAAAAGAAAAATGGTGCCACAGTTTTAGCTCCATCTTGCATGCAACATCTAGCATGACATGGTCATGGAGAGATGGGACAGAGGCAGCTATGGAAAGGAGAAGCGACAGGAAGGATTGACCTTTTAGGATGATATGGGTGGCATAAATGAAGTGTCCTAGTAGGGAGAAGTTGGTGTGCAGGAAGGAAATTAGAAATTAGTATGAAAATCCGGTGGATTTTCTCAGAGGGCAAGGATGCCTGGATGGATACTGAGTCGAGGGTGATGCCCAGGAACTCCAGTAACGTGTTGGGACCTGTTTTCTCTGGGGAGTGAGGGACTCCGAGTTCATAAATGTACTGCAAAGTAGTATGTGCCCTTCCACTCCAAAGATGTCAGTAGCTGGGATGGATGGGAAGGACTTTGAATGTGCTTGTGATATCTGCCTTAAATAGCCAGGCTCCTTGCCCTGCGGTGTGGATGAGGGAGATGGTGTGATCAATTATTGAATATTGCATTAGATCGTCGAGGCTGTTGATGCTTGGAGCGGTGGAGCTGTGTGGGGAAGAGAAGTCTATGATTAGTCTCTTTTTCCCGGAATATTTCTTAGTGGCTATGACAATCAGACTTACTCTGAATGTGGGAAACGGTGGGCTGGGAAATGTGCCTATCATAAAAGTTTCTTTGACTTTTTTAGGGTTGGTGATGGCTGACTGCAAGTTGTGGCATGTATAGTTCACTAAGTGCAGTTTTGTTCTTTTCTAGAATGTGGAATCATTGGCGTTTTAGCCTATATGTAAATATTTACTGTGGACTATACTGTGGTCTGTTTTTTACTTTGTTGATGAATTCACCATCTGTGTGGTTCTTTAAGTCTGTGGCGAGTGCAAGGATTTGGATGGGGGTGCCACATGCTGTGCTTGGTTGGGTTGGGGGTACAGGTTAAGTGCAATTTATACTTCTGCGTCAAATCGACAGCGTAGCCTCTGTGTAGCCCCCTACCCTACGCCGTCACCTACGCCGTTGCCTGACGTGCACCTCCTCAAAAATGTAACTACACGTCGAGGCGACGTGGACTGGTGTAATTGCAGATCGACGGACACACGGACGCACAAGTATAAGTAGCTGCACACGTAGACCCAAGCAGGAGTATAAATCAATCTTTAGTCTGGCGTGGGCTCTGCCACAAAAAGAGCATATGTGGAGGTTGAAGCACTGCAACCTAGGTCAGTGAAATTGTTGCAAATCATCCTCCCGGCCTGGTAAAGGACTGTAAAGGATGTGATGGCGCGCTGCAAAGGTTGCAGTTAAGGGAGGGTCGTGCTGCAAAAATGCTGCAATATAGCTCTGATTCTAGTATTCCCCAGTATGTGCTTTGGTTAAACTGCTGCTAGAGTCTGGCAGATTGAGATGAAAAGAGGACAGGATAAGTACAAAAACTATTCCCGCCGAACCCCAAGGCCAGATCTAGGATCAGGAACAGGTAATCATCCAGCTCTGACCTGCGGTTGGGGAAAGCTGAACAGATGGTGTCAACGTACAAAGATAAAGAGAAGGCCAATTTTGCTGGTTTTAGTTCCTTGGAGTGGGTAGTAAGTGGTTGTTTGACTTTGATAGGGCCAAGAGTGACAGTGTATGTGCAGTTGCCTGAACGTGGGTGACACGGGGGACGGTCAGGTTGGTGCCGTGCAGCACACCGGAGGAGCTGGCTAAGGTGAAGTTATGGGTGGAGCTATGGAGAACAGGGGTGCATGAGAGGAGGGAAAAGTGACATTCGATGCATGTGGAGAAGGGGGAGTTGGGTAGGGTAGGAGGTAAAAGAATAGGCCGGAGGAAAAGTTTGGCCATTGGCGCTGCCATGTATCACTTGTGTAGTTGCGGTCTGAGTGGCTGTGGTAGCCGGTATTGATGTAAGAAGAGCTGATGAGGCCAAAGGAGATGGGATAAGAAAAGTAGGAACCAGGGAAGAAGAAAGGAAGCTGGAATGAAGGAAACCATGTGCTCGGGTTGTTAGTGAAGCTTGAGAAGGGATGTGAAAGAGTTTGGGTTGTATCAGGTTTTGACATGACCTGGCCCTCTGTGAAGGCTGATGTGGGATAGTACTGAGATTCTTTTGCTGTGGGACATGCCACGGGGCATTGACGTTGCCCCGGACCGAAGTAGCACTGGTGACCCAGAAGTGCTGGGGAAGCTCTGTCTTAGAGAGTTGTGTGTTGTAGCAAGTCCTTATACCATAAAGTTTTGCTTATTTGTCGGAGTGGTAGAAGGAGATGTTTCTCTGGTTGAGTGCTTGTTTGAGCAAGATTCACTGTCCACCTGGAAATTTTTGGAGTAGGGTGACAGTCGGAGCTTTGGCTCTGTGGATGCGGGTAGCGATAGCTTCACTTGTCGTTTAAGCGCCTGGACCTTGAGCGGGCCGGCGAAAGGCTGCTGAAAGTGGCTGCATGCTCGGAGCATCAAAGCTGGGATCTCCCCCTGGAGCTGCTGGGAGGTGAAGGTCTGACAGTTTACGGGCTAAGAGCGGACGACGTTACAGACAAAATTGTTCAGGAGAAGAAGAAGATTTCAGGAGTCAGTTGCTCGTTGAACATGTCGCTCTCCGATGGATTGAGTGGCAGTTCTGGATCCATTGTTGGAGATAAGGGATTTTGTTTTGTTTGTTTTTTGGAATAGGAAGATTGTCACAGCTCACGTGAAAGCTGAGTCAAGGGGAGGTGAACAGAAAAGGTTTGCTTAAGGACTTCGTGAGCGGAAATGGGATGAGTTCAAGCCATTGTCTTAGTTCCCTGATCTAGTTTATAAAACTTAATTTTACATCTGCATATTCCAGTATGTCCATCTGCATTGTGTGTGTGCAGATGCTACAGTAGAGGGCTGGTTGCCAGTCATGTCAGCAGACAAAGGCGACCAGCAGGACAGTTTCTGGGGAACAATAGACATGGGTCTGGTCGACGTGGACACACACACATATGCAAAATTAAAAGAGTTTGAAACGCGCCATCATTTTTGCTGTGACAAGTGATGAGTGTCTGGGTCTGAAACATTTGGTGCATATATATATATATATATAGAGAGAGAGAGAGAGAGAGAGAGACTGAGGCCTTGATGAGTATGGCATTGAGAACATGATGGTTCATTTTTACTGGCCCCAGTGGCCTTGAGGTTACAGGAATACAGAAATAAAAGTGTGTAGCTTCATATCACCACACACGTAATTAGACCCTTTCACATAAAGCTGAACTTTCTCACAGTGTATATGCAGTTTTTGCATATGAGCGTGATGCTGATCCGCTGACCACATGGCTGATGACTCTGATGATCCCACACTGTTTCCCTTCAGCTAATTGAGCTGCATCCCATTTGGTGTGTGTGACTGAGCAGCATGAAGCTGAAGTATGACTCGCTTATGAATACATGCACACTTACAATGTCCAGCCTGCCTGCCACCTGCCGAGCATCAGCCTGCTGCAGGTCTCATATCCAAGGCATGTGGGGCCATTATGCACATGCACATACACACACAACCCAATACTGTTGACAACAACAAATAAAACCAAAGCTTCAGACTCACCTCAAATTTAAGCTTCTCTGTCTCTGTCTCTGTCTCTCTCTCTCTCTCTCACATACACACACACATACATTTGCCCCCTCTTTGTAGACAGCCCAAATCTGCTTGACCAGCACCCCAATTAACCCTATGACATTGTGTGTGTACAATAAGAGTGTTTGTGTCCTCAATCTGTCCATCGGGTGATTTTTGAAGGATATGCCCAGCAATGTGTGTGTGTGTGTGTGTGTTTGTTAGAGGTGTGCATCTTCATTGGTCTCAAGATTCGATTCGATATCTCGATGCACCACCCATAGGGGTGGGAATTTCTAGGCACCTGATAACGATTATGAGGGCAACGACGCAATTGTAAAAGCAAAGTATTTATAACAATCTAACTAAGTAGGTAGAAATGAAATGCAGCTATTTAATGTAGCTAAAGTTACATAGCCTTATTACATTATTACAGCATTATTACTGATCTGCTATATTCATTTCTGATGCTGCTGTGATTAGAATAAATTCCGATACGGGTTGAACTATGCACTTTACAATGCTCCAGCCACATCATGTTCACCCTGCCTAAATAGATCTGCTCTTTTTTTGTCTCGTCTCGTGTAGTTACATGTTTGTGTCTTGTAAATTGATTATTGTGATCTTGTATTGAGCACCATGGGCCTTGAGCAACGGCATTTCATTCATTGCTCAGCCAAAAAACGTGTTGCTCAGCTTCCAGACTGCAGCCTGAAGAGGAGATGTTAGCCAGCGCTAAACGCCTTCACTTTTCCAGCAGTTGGAAAAAAACAGACAGACTTTAATTATTATTTACTGCCAGACTGAAACCTAGCACTCATCTTTTCCTCTGCTCCGCTCGCTTTCACCGTCACTTTCTGCCGCCTGTCACATGACTGTACTTTGAAGAATGAGGAGTGGACGCTAGCTAAGAGCAACCGTGCTGCACAGTGTGCGTGTAAAAATCATCAGTTGCATCATTGATTTTATTGATCATGTGAAAGTTTAGTAGCAGCAGTCACTCATTCAGCAGTTGAATGCCTTGCCGAAAAGGGAGAACACGTCTCCGTTGTGTGCACAGCACAGACGGTGCGGTGCTGCACTTCTGCATTTCCGAGTTCTATCTTTTTTGTTCCATCAGCATTACGTTATCATTTAACCTCTAGATAATCAATTATTGACATTTGTGAATCGATTCAGAATGATCCATGTCCACATCGCGATACATCGAAAAATCTATTATTTTTCACACCCCTGGTGTGTGTGTGTGTGTGTGTGTGTGCTGGTGGGGGTACAACACTGAATGGGTCAGGATACCATATGAATTTTGGGAACCAAATGCAAGCTAACCATATCAAAGCATCATTACAGCAGTACGGACATTATTAATAGTTAATATTTTCCAAATTGTTATATTACTAAGTTTCCCTCCCTTTGTTTATAGGCTTTTGGGTTTCTAAATACATGTCTCAGTCAAACCATATATTGTTATTTTAAGAATATATTTTATGTCATTTGAGTTTAGTTTTTTGCCTGTACGTGTGTGTGGACGTTACTAATGATTTGAGAAGCAGGTCAGCTCTGCAAGAAGACAGAGGCCTCCTAGTGAGGAGTCTCATGATGGCCACGCTTCAGGACACAAACACACACACAAGTAAGTTGATCAAGTATATGCAATGAGGTCAGGGAAGTGTGTGGGGAGAGAAGGATGGCAAGGCGATGAGGGGGTGGGGGGATGCTCTTACTTTTTTCCATGGATCCATATTGTTCTTCAGTAGTGACCACAGACTGGACACATGCCTGCCATTTGGGCAACAGGTGGTCAGCCATGTTTTGCTGTGATCAACAGACAGTGTTGAATAAAATGTGGTGCCACTGTGATGAACAGAGAATGATTTGGTTTGGTGTTGAACAAGCTGTGCAAGATCATGACTCATTTAGACCCATTGACTGCCCCAGATTTTTAAAAATTATTAAAGATTAAAGATTATTACAAGGTAGAAGTGTGAGTGACCACAGCATTTACTTATGAAAGTCAAGTCAGAGTGTATCAAATCAGATCTGGTTCTCCAGACCCCCAGAGACCCCCAAAGCCAAAGATTTACTCTCCGTCAGTAAATTGTAAAAATGTAAAAAGATAGCTTTTTGCAAGATCAATAGATTTGAAAGTGTACTACTTTTTACTTTTGATACTTATATAAATAAATAGCTTGGCTGTGCATGGTTAATCACAGTTTATAGTGCCTAGCTCTGCTCCATGTCTGAGTAATTGACTGAGATCGTGTCATCGAGTTATTCCCTCTTAACTTAGATGAAACAGCTGAGAGAGGCCTGGGGAGTTAACCAAAATCCAAAGTGTAATCATATAGGTGTTTAGAAGTGAAAATGTCCATAGGGGAAAAGGATTAATGTGAAGGAAAACATACATTTTCTCTCTGAGGGGTGGGATGTCCGCCAAGCATCAACAGAACAGTATATAGCCCATGCCCTTATTGGAAGATATGTCAGATGTTGCTTTCATGACTCGGTCACCCAGTTCTATCCAAAGAATGTAGTCAGACTGCATTATATCCAGCCCCTACTAAAAGAGAAAATTCAGATCATTCAAATATTAGATTGCAGTTTTTTTTACAACCGCTAACATCCCTTTGCCCAGTCTGTAGTCATTTTCAAAACTCTAAACACAGTTAGCCCCAAATCTGTTTGTTCACACCATACCATTAACACAATTCATGTTGTTTACACAGAATATGCAGTCAATTAACCCATTTCTATTTCTAAATGCTAAGCTTTTCTTTACATACAAGCTTACCCAATACCAAAACTATGTGTTATTTACAAATGCTTAAACACAACATGTCAGAAATGAAGACATCGTTTTCAAAACCTTAAATAATTTATAAAGCCTCTACTTCTGCTACAATAGCAGCTCAAAATCTGTATTGAACTGATCATTGAAACATTGAGGAATAGCTCATTTATTGTAATTTGGGTAAAATAGATCAACCACAGCTAATTCCAGTCTCAACCAGAGACATATGCAGGTGTTTGAAGTTCAATTACATACACAATGTAGAAAAAAAGGGGACTTTCTGGAGTTAAGTTTATCAAATGTGGATACAGAACATTAAAGAAGAGTAGAGAAAGAAACAATAATGTCTGAACAAGGGTGAAGAATAGTTGGACCGGGGAGAGGAAAAGGGCCAGGGAAGAGTAGCTGAACCAGTAAGTGTTTCTATCCAGGTGCATAGTGAGAGATGGCATTAGATGTGATGTGGATGTGAACATGTGGCCAAAAGCAGAAGATAATAGGGATTAGAACAGGACAGGCATTTTTGTTTTTATCCCTTCTGTGCAATTGTGTTTTTTTTTTCAATGTAATTGTGTATTTACATTTACTCATTTGGCAGACACTTTTATCCAAAGCGACTTACATTTGACAAAAAACATACAAGCATCAGTACAGTAAGAGATCTACAAGTGATAATAAACACTAGTAAGAGCTATTAGCATGCCCAGCATCAATAAGGTAAATGCTTAGGGAAAGAAGTAAGAGTTAACGAATAGTGCAATCAATACAAGAGAATTGTAAGGAGATAAAAGAAGAAGAGCACAGGAAGTGCAGAGGTTGGGGGTTCGAGGAGTTATAAGAGGAAGCGCTCTCGAAAGAGATGAGTTTTCATGAGCTTCTTGAAGTTAGAGAGGGACGCCCCTGCTCTGATGGCATGTGGTAGCTTGTTTCACCATCGTGATGTTACAGATGAGAACAGCCGGGACTGAGATTGCTTTGTGCTCAGGGATGGCAGAGCCGGGCGGCGTTCGTTAGAGGAGCATAGTGGCCAAGAAGGAAAGTAAACGCATTTGACAGTATTTTTACACATTTTGAACCAAATGCCACATAGGTTGGATTATTTGTTGATCACTGGCTGCAATTTCATGTTGCTAATAAAGCTTTTACTTATCTAATTCTGTCACTTACATTTGTTAAAATAAACTTGACTCATTCACTTTTACATAGTTTGACCCTCAAGCCAAAAATGTAGGGTGGTTTACAGTGAAAGGAAACTGAATTACAAAAAACAATGGATTTCACATAGTTTACTGTATGCAGGTAGAGCTGAAACATGAAAAGTAATACAGTTTCAGTTATGCCATCAACTGTTTGTATTTAGAAAGTCTATGTGCTATGAAAGAAAGCTAGTGTTTTGACAGTATGATTTGATTTAGAGTCAGGTTTGCTGTGTTTTGATAGAGTTTGTATATTTAGAGAACGTTTTTTTGCATTTTGAAATATAGAGTTTGTTTTTAAAGAACAAAATTTGGGTTTGAGCAGAAAATGTACTATTTGGCTAATTGTGTGAGGTAGGTGTGTTGCTGTGTTAAGAATCTCAATAAAGTATCTTAAGTTTAGTTAAACGCTTGTTAGCAATTGAAAAAAACTGTGTGACTAAATGTTTTGGGGGGTAAGACTACTCAACAGAGAACCAGTATACTGTAATACATTCTGATCAACATGAGATACAGTAAGCCATTGATAATGTAGGAAACAGCATCATTTGCATACATGTTTCAAAGCATTTGCAATTTGCAATTTTTCATAAGAGGAAAGAAGAAATGGCTTGAAAGTGACTGAGAACAACTATATTCTATAATGAAATACAGATTTATATGAAAAAAATCTGTCACATTTCAAAGATTGTTCATCAAATTTACGTAATGCTTCCTGTTGTTAGTGTTTTGTAGGTCAGTGTGTTATGAGCGACAATGGATGCTTTGTGAGTGAGAATTGTTGCCAGTGAGTTTATTTTGCGACTCGTATAAAGTGTTTTGGTGGTTTGAGTGACTTTTGGAGGTGAGAATAACTGTTTGGCCAAGATGCATGTTGGTAATGCAGACTGTGTGAAGAGCTTTGAAAAAGTGGCTTCAGCTCTGACCACCTCTACTTTTTCCTCTATAGGAATTACATCATATATATTTATTTTTATTTATTCATTTCTTTATGAATTACTTATGTTTCATATATGTAACAGGTGCTCTTCGAGGAAATGAAGCAAAGTTTACTAACATCCATCAGCCAGTTTATCACTTCATATTCTATTCAATCACAGATGCATGATGCATGGACTAGTCAGCCTCTCAAAAGCCTGCCTGCCTGCCGTCCTGTCTGTCTGTCTGCTGAGGGGTATTTGACCCCCTCTAGCTGAAGCTTGACAAGGCAGCAAGCCGCAGGCCATGGGGCTGATGGGGCACGATATTGTGTAGAGGGCAACTGTCCATTCTGAACCATTGTCTGGATGAGTGCTACTGTCTCTGAGACAAAAGAAGCACCTGCCTGATCATCCAAACGCACACATACTGGTCTGCCTTGTGCCTGACACAAGGCCACTGTGTGTCCATAACCTCACAAAGGAGGGGAGTGTGATGTGGGGCTGGACATGTAACACACGCTCAGGGATTGTGTGTGTGTGTGTGTGTGTGTGTGTGTGTGTGTGTGTGTGTTGAGGTTATGGATATTGGCGGGATAGAGGGAAAGAGGTGGGGGTGTGTGGATGTGAGCTGTGTGTGTGTGTTGGGGGGCTAGCTCTGGGGGTCAGTTTGGCGGGAATGTCAGGCTTGTTGGATTTACATCTGTTCAGCAGTGTGCCAGGCTGTGCGCCACACTACAGAAAACACACACACACATACACACACACGCTCATCCAGCCATTAGTGAGGCACAGAAAGGCATCATGTTGGCATGCGCCTGATTAACAACAGGTCAATCTGTCCCTCTGTGTATGTTTGTGTGTGAGTGTGTGTGCACATGAGCAGCGGAAGCGACACTAAAACACTTGTTGCGCATCTGTCCTCCAAGGCATGTCCAACAAGCAGCTCCTATAGTCAAAGAGAGGCTCTGTTGATCCAACCAGCCTTCTATTGACAGTCATCCACAGAGACATAGGCAGACTTTGTCATAGCTGTCAGGCCTCCCCATTGCTGTGGGTCTTAGTGAATAATTGTGCATTCATGTGCTGTCAGGATAATTGTATACTGCTCTTCACCAGGGAGTTTCTCTTATATGTCTCCTCATGTCAGACACTGAGGTTGACGAAATCAGGACAAATGTTTGATTAGTTGTGATGACAAAGTAAATCTATCTAAGCTCTATCAAACTGCATATGTAATGCAAAATATCTTGCAATCTGATGCACAGTGTTCACTCCAAAAGCACCTCCTCTGACCAGACATTGTATTTTTATTGATCCTCAAAGTGATAATGCAATGTCACACCATCTGACTTTGGCATGATGATATACAACAGTCAGTTGTCAGATGCCTGTGAAGGTTCTCAGTTATCCAGGTCATAGTTATCCAACCATCTATTTCAACCTTGGGTGAAAAAAATATTTGAAAATGGATTTCACAACTAGACTGTAGCCTATAAACTTGGAATCTGTGCGTGACAGATTACTTGCCTGAAATGTAGAGAGTACAGAGGATCAATTATTAGATCCTGACTGATCCTGTCTCCCTGTCAGGGTCATTAATAATTATGAATAATTAAAAGTTACAGCTGCTGTGTGAGGCTCAGGGAGTTGGCGACCCCGCTGTCAGTAAGCAAGCAAGCTTACATTATGCGGCCAGTGATCTGTCGCTCATTGCAGCTCCTCTGAAGCAACTTTGGGTTTAGGGCCTTTCTCACGGGCACCTTACTGATGGTAATGAGAATAGGGGGCTGGTGAGTTTGGTCACTCTCTCCACAAGCAACTGCCATCCGTAACTTGCTGTAATCATTCATGATTCATTATCACAACTTAAGCTGAGTATTTAACACTTCCTGTGAGTCATACCATTTTTCTCAGGAATACCTCCGCACCACAGCAAAAGTAAAAGCGTTCATGATTGAATGAAGGCCACTGAGAAGGTCTTGAATTTGCAAAAACTTTAATAAAGCGCAAACAAAGCAAGACAAGGTGACTTGGGTTCCCAGGTGGAGACACATGGCTCTGTGATAACTGCGGTATCTCTGTTTGTTAGGAAATGCAAACAGTGACTGGTTAGTGATAAAGTGGCGGTGACTTTGAACGACCAACCAACAACTCCCACACAAGGGCTGTAACACTGTTGGCATGGACATCAAGACCAACGTCCGGCAGTAAAATGTAAACACGCGGTGAGTTCAAATGGGAGAAGAAAGTATCAGCGGCGACAAAGTATTTCAACACACTTTCTGGAATTTTATTTTTGCTTTCGTTTCTTTTTCACTAGTTCTTTGAGCATGGGACTGAATGAGCTGCCTGAGCAAAACTAAAGAAAGATTTTTTAAAGAAAGAAAGACAAACTTTTTGGTGTTTGTTGCGGGGCAGAGTGACACCATCTTAATTGCTTACTTTGCACAGAGATACAACAAGTATTATTAGTCTACAGAAATTTCCATTTCCTGACACTTTCTTAATAGCAGAGTAAAACTTCACTGAAACTGACAACACAGAGATGTATAAACAATACAAACTCTGCAGCGGCTGCAGCCACAAACACACGCATTAAATACAAGGGAGAGACTGCACAGTTTTTACACTGCGTTGTGCACATGCTACATTGCTAGGCAACACAGTGGTTGCTGATGCATTCATCTGTGAGTTACAATTATCAGTGTGTTTGTTTTGTACGCCCCTGTCTGAACGTCATCCTGTGATTCTTCACACCTCAATGAAGGTTAAAGTTCTTAAGCAAAGTCAGAAATCATTACTCAAAAATGAGCATTTTAGCATGTCAACTAGACCCAGTGTGCACCTGTTGGTCACGCAACATCGTGGGTATGTTTGATGCCTCATTTGGGTTTGCTCACCAGGTGGAGTGGTAATCAGTGATTAATTTGGGTAGATGCAACCTTTTTAAACTATGCTGAGGTACGATGATAATAACCATAACCCCTAATAGCATCTGCATTGTTGTATTCACTAGCTACTAGCCCTGGCCCTTGTGTGGCCACACCCCCACACCCTCTGAAACCCTGCCAGTTTACATTTAGAACATGTACATTTTCCAGGGTGTCAGCTGAGTGCAGCATCACCTCTCTGCCCTTCTGCCTTCAGACAGACAGGCGAACAGACAGACAGGCACACCAGCAGCTTCTTCTCTGCTGATTTAGCTTTCTTTGGTTTAATTCTCATATGGTTTATCAGGACTTTCTTATAAGGGCTTTTGTGTTCTCTCTTTAATGGATGCAACTTGAAATACTTGTGATAAAAGTAGTAAAATTACCAATTTTTACACAAAATCCCCTTATATTTTTTTTTTTACAGTAAAATGAAATGAAATGAAATGAATTAATTGATAGTATGTTGGTTTCTCGCATTTTGGGGCATTATTGTTTACTGTTTGTTCATTCACTTTATGTACATGCCTTACTGTAGATTCACTTGCCTTTGGCATGTATGCATGTTTGAGACCCATAGTATTATTTTAGTGCCCTCTATGGGTTATGTACTAGGTCTTATGTGTTGCACTACCCACAGCTGGCATATAATTCAGACTGTGCATGTCAGAATGTGTTTGTAAGACCCTATTGAAGACCTAGAGTCAATATGCGCTGGTCTGTTTGAATGCTTAGGGTAATTGCCTGAAGAATAAATGTATAATATTATTTCACCTAAAGACCTGGTGGACTTTTTCAAAGGTTGTCTGCAACACTAAACATCAAGAAATCTTTCTGGATCCTGTTTTTTATACTTTCACCTTTCCCATTAAAGTGCACCTGTCAGATCAGCCATCAGAGCCACGCAGCTCTTCCTTCTTCCATTGTAAAATTAACATATACTTGCGTGAACACATGTGCCTGGTGGTAGGTGGAGATGTATTTGTCTGTGTGCATGCATATATTAGCTGTCTTCCTACAAGTGTTGCACTACACTGAGGCATTTGGACGGCTGAATGGAGGAGTGTAGAGGAACAGGGAGGGACAAGGTCGCTTTCAGAGGAGGGAGGAACTCAACACATAAATCCTCCAGCTTCTCTTTGATAAGTCTTCAATTCACCAGGGATCATGTACCATGCTAATAGCTGCCTGTTTCCACCTCCCAGCCAGCTCACGTAACACTCACACACCTCCAGCACACACAAACACATAAAAACACAACATGTATAACTTGAACTATCACTGTCTCACCAGTCTCAAAGAAACACCAGCTCCAACATAAAAAAGAAAACACATTTACACACTTAAGAATACGGAAACAATAATACATATAGAGACCCTATGTCTCTAAAAATCTAACTATAGTACCCAAACACACACACATGCACTCACACACACCCAGGGCAGAATCAGGCCATTTCTGTCTTGAGATGTTCACACAATTAAGTCAACCTAATGCGAGTGGACAGGCGCCTACTGCCATGGCTGCCAGACACAATATGCTATAATTACACATTCACTAAATGCAAACATCTGAAAATGTTGTCTTCTGTTCGACTCTGCAGCTTGAGAGAATAAAGGGGTCCTGGGTTACATGCCAGAATCTGAAGCAGACCTTGTGGTACACAACTTCACCGCTACTAATATCCATCCTTATTAAGATTCTAACACTAAGATTTAATAGTGGATGAGAAAGGAGAATTTTGCAAGAGATTTTTTTTTGTAAGATAACTTCTAATTTACAAAACTAATTTTCTGTATTTTCCACTTTCACTAAAATCATCAAGTGAATATAAACTTTACCCAATTTATTGGTTCATCGAAAACAGCAATGTTTTATGCAGAATAGTGTGTTTAAATGAAAGCAATTGTGCTCACTTCATTAGCGTGGGTGTTGCTCTAAGCCTTGCATGCATTCAGGGATGTTAATGCAGGCTGCCGACAGATGTGATTCTAAAAAGCACCACACTGTGAGCCTTCACTATGGCACACCATGAGCCCCACACTACACTCACCAGAAAATGTTTTTTTTTTTAGGAATGAAGTATAGCAGAACCCTTTACTGTGCTGTGAAGAAAGCTCTGGAACAGTTAGGCTGTAAGACAAAACTGGCCTTTCCAGGCTTGTCCAGTGCCGATATGTGTGCATCTGTGTCTGGCTGCTGGTCTCGCTGCAGGGAAGAGATTAAATACAGTCACTAATCACTAATTCACTTTAGCCTTGTCTTGCTTTGCTGAGGCGGCAGAGCCACACCTGACTCTCCGCCTCCAGTCAATGCAACAGCCACCCCCACTGCAACATACCCCCACTGAGGCCGGCATCCTGCCCCACCCCCCCGAACACACTGCCAGCGTGTTCTGACCAGTCTGACCGGAGGTTTAAGGGGCATCCCAGGAGGTAATAACAGCAAGTGTTTGACCACCCACCGCACGGCCAAGCACTCCAGCAACACTAAAGTTTGGACGCCATCCACTTAATGAGATGAACAGTACGTGGTCTTCTGTCTGATGTATCAGTCTGACTATAGATTGAGGAACAAAACTAAGATTGTACAGCCACGCAAGCAGCTCTGTGAGGCTTCAACGCTCATTGTAAAGAAAAACCTAAACCTTAGATAAACCTAAATACTGACAATGAAATCTGAATTTTTGACCTGATGATGGCACTACATAAAAAAACACTGAAGTTCACAGAGACCGTGAATGCACCAAATTTGATGAGAAAAAAGAATGTCTGTGATTATGACAATTCTTTACCAATCCATGTAGAGGATGTTGAGATATTTCACATGATACATGGAAACATAGACCTGTAGGTGGTACTCGTTAAAAAGTTGGAGTAGACAAAAGCATTAGAATGGTAGGGTGACCACTGAGAAATTCGGGACAGTCCAAAATTGTGAGCAGTTGTCTGTACTGGTTGTCCCGAAAATTTGACTACACCTGAGATTTTGTTAGATTAATACAACATGTCCATCACCGTTGTTATAGCAACAAAATAACACACGAGTATTCACGTGTATATAAGTGTAGATAGTGGAAGTTGCAGTCACATGGACAGGAGAAGTCCAGGCAGCCACGCAGAGGGAGAGATCTGACACAGACAGATGTGATAGGCACCGTGCTGATGAAATTAATAAAATTTTAAATGTGATGTAACAGATCAAGATTTACACACTGTTACACATATTACAACACAGTTATTATGTTTTTCCTAATGACAGACAGTGGACCTTTGGTACAAAAATAAAATAACCTTCAATTAGTTGACTGTTTTGCAATTTGAGATGTTCTTGAAATTGTGTTATACAATAAAATTAATATCCAATGGATGATGTTGTCAGGCTACAGAATCTCACAAAAGTGAGTACACGCCTCACATTTTTGTAAATATCTGATTCCATCTTGTCAAGTGACAACACTGAAGAAATGACACTTTGCTACAATGTAAAGCAGTGAGTGTGCAGCTTGTATAACAGTGTAAATTTGCTGTCCCCTCAAAATAACACCTCACACAGCCATTAATGTCTAAACAAAAGTGAGAACACACCTACTTGAAAAGGTCCAAATTGGCCCAGTGTCAATATTTTGTGTGACCACGATTATATTCCAGCACTGCCTTAACCCTCGTGGACCTGGAGTTCACCACAGCTTCACAGGTTGCCACTGGAGTCCTCTTCCACTCCTCCATGACGACATCACGGAGCTGGTGGATGTTAGAGACCTTGCGCTCCTCCACCTTCTGTTTGAGGATTCCCCACAGATGCTCAAAAGGGTTCAGGTCTGGAGACATGCTTGGCCAGTCCATCACCTTCACCCTCAGCTTCTTTAGCAAGGCAGGGGTCGTCTTGGAGGTGTGTTTGGGGTCGTTATCATGTTGGAATACTGCCCTGCGGCCCAGTCTCTGAAGAGAAGGGGATCATGCTCTGCTTCAGGTTTCACAGTAAATTATGGTTCCCTCAGTGAACTGTAGCTCCCCAGTGCCGGCAGGACTCATGGAGTCCCAGACCAGGACACTCCCACCAGCATGCTTGACATACTCGTCTTTGTACTCCTCACCTGGTTGCTGTCACACACGCTTGACACCATCTGAACCAAATAAATTTATCTTGGTTTCATCAGACCACAGGACATGGTTCCAGTAATCCACGTCCTTAGTCTGCTTGTCTTCAGCAAACTGTTTGCGGGTTTTCTTGTGCATCATCTTTAGAAGAGGCTTCCTTCTGGGAAGACAGCCATGCAGACCAGTTTGATCCAATGTGCAGCGTATGGTCTGAGCACTGACAGATGACCCCCCCACCCCTTCAACCTCTGCAGCAGTGCTGGCAGCACTCATACGTCTATGTCCCAAAGACAATCTCTGGATATGACGGTGAGCACGTGCACTCAACTGCTTTGGTCGACCATGGCGAGGCCTGTTCTGAGTGGAACCTGTCCTGTTGAACCACTGTATGGTCTTGACCACCGCTCAGTTTCAGGGTCTTGGCAATCTTCTTATAGCCTAGGCCGTAGAGAGTTCTTTTCCAAGGGGTGCCATGTTGAACTTCCAGTGACCACTAAGAGGGAGTGTGAGAGCGATAACACCAAATTCAACACACCTGCTCCCCATTCACACCTGAGACCTTGTAACACTAACGAGTCAAATGACACCGGAGAGGGAAAATGGCTAATTTGGCCCAATTTGGACATTTTCACTTAGGGGTGTTCTCACTTTTGTTGCCAGCGGTTTAGACATTAACTTGGCTGTGTGATGTGTTATTTTGAGGGGACAGCAAATTTGCACTGTTATACAAGCTGTACACTGACTACTTTATATTGTAGCAAAGTGTCATTTCTTTAGTGTTGTCACATGAAAAGATATAATCAAATATTTACCAAAATGTGAGGGGTGTACTCACTTTTTTGAGATACTGTATATGAATACATTCGGAATTATACAATAATTCGAATTGCAGAGTCAAACAGGAAAATGTCAACATAATTATTAAGTGTAAATAATATAGGTTTTCCAATCTGAAAATTGCTTCAAAGCAATGAAATACTGAGTCCATTGGTCTCCCTGTTCTCCTCCTTTGTTCTCCTCCGCTGTTGCCTGTTCTCCTCCGGTGTTGTTCGCCTGTTCTCCTACTTAACATATTTGTGCAGAGGTGGGATGAGAAGCGCCACTGAGGCTGCGTTTATGCTGATTAAGTGGTGCCTCCATGGCAGCATCTTGCCACCTCTGACAGTCTTTGCCATATTCATATTGCCACAGTACACACATGCCTTTATGTAAGTCTTTATGTAAGTCTGTCACTGTCTGTGTGTATATATATACTTTTATTAGCCATGCTATGCATGCATGCCTCTATAGATGGCAATGTTGGTCAGTCAGTTGGCCCATCACTTTGGTCCCAATTGTAATGTCTAACTATTAATAAGTACTGACTAATAACTATTTCATAGATTGTCATGAAAAACTGCACAGACATTCATGGTTCTCGGAGGATGAAGCCTCCTGACATGTCCTATAAGAGGGCTCTGCAACAGGTGATTAAAACTGCTTACAAGATCATTGGTACCCATCTACCGAGCATCAGCGATATGAGGTGCCTACACAGAGCCCAAAGGATTCTAAAGGACAGTACTCACCCTGCCACAGCCTGTTCACCCTGCTGCCTTCTGGGAAGAGATCCATAACTTTCTGCTGTAGTACCACCAGACTGCAGAGCAGCTTCTTCCCTCAGGCTGTGAGACTGCTAAATTCATACAGGGTCACAGGGGGACTCCAACATGTTAAATATAAATACAATTTTATTTCTATGACTTATTATTTATCCAACCATCTACTGTATATCAATTTTGTGTATAATATTTGTGTTTGTGAGTAAAGGGAAATACAACTTAATCTTGCTATACAACTGTTTGTAAAATGATTTTAAAAAAAGTACTTTATACCTGTTATTACACACTGTCCTTGTCTCTAGCACATGTCCATGTGGATGCAACATATGCTTATCCATAACTAAATGTGATCCACTGACAACAGTAGACAAACAGGAAGTGTGGTATAATTATAAATGCATGATCCAAGCCACAAAATGGCAGCCATTAATTCAACCTAAAATATATATTATCGCAATTGGTTTGGTTAATATTGTTGGGTGAATCTGTGTTTAGCATGACAAGTGACAACATTAGGCTTTCTCAAACACTTAAGAAGTGTTGAATGACTAAGACAGTGAATGGATTGTGCCACTCCATAAGCTGTAAATGAAGGCAATAGGACCAACAAAGAATACATTCCTGAGAGGTTTCCACTGCCTGTGCTCAAATAAAAGGCCAGCAGACGCTGCTCTATAAACCATGCAGGGCCCTCTCACTGGGAAAACCTTTAGCATTTTATACCATTCCCCAGCTCTACGACTCTACTTCAATTGGCCAGGGGAAGTGAGAATAGTGGTCATTGCAGGTCTAAAGAAGGCATACAGGGGTCCTGACTTTCAAGGTGGTCCCATTAAAGATCATTAGTTTTATAGTGCTCCTTAACAAGCCTGACTTCCTGGATCACCTAAACTGTACTTTGATTCAAGACCAACAAAACACATGAAGGAAAATATAATGAAAGATGCTTCTCTTTAATTCATCTGGTGACAACAAGTCATATATTATTAGAGGGTGTCTACTTTCTGCACCAGTTTCTATGTTATAATGGTTCTTCATCTTCTTCAACTGGTCTACAAGACAACATTTCTGGTACCAGAAACAGACAGACAGACAGACAGACAGACAGACAGACAGACAGACAGACAGACAGACATGCACACACACAGGTCAGATAAAGCGTTCACTGACTCAGTCCAGCCAGTGGCATCTAAGGAATCTTAACAGCATTTTAACAACCTGGGGAGGCAACAAAAGACATCAAGGAGGCACCAAAAGAGGTGTGCGTGTGTGTTCAAGTGGAGGCATTTACTGAATAGAATAATAAAACCAGAGTCTTAAGTTGTCTGACACTACTCATGGTCAAGTCTATTGATCAGCATTTGGTAGATTCAAATGATAATGAATCTCGTTAAAAACATTCAGATAATTCATTTCTACAGCATATTTACAACTACAGATGTAATGCTGATGATTATAAATCATTTAACTACAACTGTAATCTGCCAGTTTTCACTCAGTTTAACAGCTCTGTAGTCACAAATTGCACAAATCACCAAAAAACAACGTCTGGTACCATTATGGTTCAGGTGTGATCTCTCTCTGTACTTTTCTATTTAGAGCCTCTATTTCTTATTATTTCCTGATGTTTTGGGTTCTGTGTAAATAAGGATGATAATAATAATTGGAAAATCTTCCATGTTGTTAATATTTCTTACTAACCTTCATATTAAAACCCAAAATGTAGAAGTAGTAACACTTCCCTGGTATTACACATTTAGACCTTAAATCATTTTTATTACAACAAATAAGGAAACATTTCTTGTTTTATGTGCTAAATTATATTTCATTTTATTATCATTCACAGAGAAAGAAATGTACATTCTGTAATCCTACATTGTGACTTACTAAGTGAGTTAGACCTTAGAGGCCTATAAACAAACTGCTATAAACCTCCAGTAAGAAAAATCTAAATATGCGTGATTTGGATGGGGTTCTGCTGTATATAAAGTCCTGTCAACACATGTTTAGGTATTAGTAGTAGTATTACATACTAATGTCATAACATGTCATTTTCTGTAGCGGATTTCTGAAACATGTCGTCAGTTCAAAATCAATCAAATTAGAGAAAAGTCAGAATGTTTTAATATGGTAATATATGTTTTTTGAGCTGTGGTCCATGGTGTCCAGGACCCCAAACAAAACATTACGTTAACTTTATTTGCTTTGTATTTCCTTCTAGTTACTCAATTAAAGAGAAATCAGATCAAATCGCACAGATTTGATGTACTGTTAAAAGCTGAAATGTCACAAATATCTATAATGTTTGATTGAAACAGAGAGACTTGCTGCAGATGCACTTTAAATCAACAAATCACTTCCAGATGTCCTGAGAGACATTACCTGATATTGTGCACCATTTTCTTAAAACACATAGACCTAACTCACGCTGTACAAACCTCTATCTTCAAGATCAAACACGTCCCTCTTTCAGATAGCAAACAAAAGCCATCAAATACCCAGATCCAATGCACCAGCCATTACATACAGGTAAGAAGAATTCACACTACTACAGAGCTACCTGTTACTGTAATGAATCACAATCTTTATGACAGACTGTGAATGTGAATGATTAGTTTTCTGCTTAGTGTTTCCAGGCAATTAACTTGAGTGTTGTGTGCTTTTTTAATTGTATGAGTTGAGTTTTAGGAAGCAATTTTGTTGAAAAAAAATCGATGAAACAATCACTAAATCTACAAGAAAGTGATTGAGATAAACAACTAAAGATCTGATAAGCCACAACCAGAAAAGAGTGATGTGAAAATCTCAAATGAAAGAAGAGTGCAGATGAAAATGAGAGTAGCATCAGTGCTGTTTTAAGCTAAAATCCACTCTCCTTCCCTCTCTGTCCTCCAAGTCTTATCTATGGCCATTTGTGTGAGCCATTAGCATTGGAGGGCTGAGTAATCTCTAGCTGCGGGGAAATTCACTTTCAAAGAGCCGAGGCCATTCTCTGCTCCCTCTCATACCACCTCCTCCCCCATCGCCTCCTCCTCTCTCCTGGCCTCAGAGCCTTTATGTTGACATCTGTCCACCACATTCCAAACATCTCTCCTCATCCATACCTGTTGGTCCAATACAAAAACAGCAGATTCTTCTCTGGATGACAAAAACATTATTTATTATGCTTGCAGTTCGTAAAATATAAAATGTTTATTGCTTTCCTTTTCCGTCTTTGATCTTTGTTGATCCCTAAGAGGGAATTTGGAAAATTAAAGAGCTCAAAGACCTCACACAGTGACAAGACTGCATGACGTTTGTGGTGGTGGAAATATCACACCACACTACACAGTCCTCAAGTAACCTATAATGTAATAACTACCATATAATGTAATGTAATGTACTCTGCCGAAGAGCATGTCCATGTTAACACATGGAAAATGTGGTAAAAACTGATTTTTAGGGCTTTAAGTAGCCGGCTGTTTAAAAACGATATAATATTCTTTGTGTGGTTCATCAATGGTGCTAAATCTCTTCAGCATGCGTTCCTCCACTGCCACTGCACACATACACGCTACGCCTACACAAGCGCAGTGACGACCCGGGGTTAGGGTTACATTTATTGAAAGTTTTATTCTTTTCACATGTTTATTTACAGCATTGCGCACCTCCATATCACTAAAATGGCGTGATCCTTGTTTCACTGCGAAGCTTCGACTGTTAGATTGACAGTCAAATCAGGCTCCGCCCACCGAAGCATTGAATCTTTGACTATTCGGGGTCAGCCCTACTGATGTTCATGTATTTTTAAAGGTAAATTATTTGATAAATCTTTTTTCTGGTTTTGTTGGTTGCAAACTGACACTGGCCCCCGGCCCCCAACTACTCCCCAGTTCAGAGTGTTTGGCTTTCCTCCCAGAACATTGCCTTTAGGGTGGTGTCTAAGAAAATGTCAACCGACAAATGTCTCCCCAATACATTGGGCCCTTTGTCATTGATAAAATAATAAAAATAAAATAAGACTTCCCAGGAACATTAGAATCCACCCCACTTTTCACATTTCCCAAATCAAACCTGTCCGTACAAGTCCTCTGTGCCCTTCAGCAGAACGTGGGTTATCCGGTCCTTCATCCTGGACCCTCAACTGGACTTTCATCGCACCCTGATGTGGGAGCCTGGAGGCTCCCGTTGAGGGTAGCGTATCCAGCACGCCGGTATTCACCAGCTCGTCTGCGTATCGCCAGTGGTACACAACTTGGCTAACTATTCTGAAGAAGACTTGTTTTTTGAATATTCCCTTGCGTCATCTAACCCTTGTGTATTCTCCCTCGTTTCACAGACTACCTGGACCTGCCTGCCTGCCTGCTCTCCACTCACCGCTTCAGCCAAACCACTCAGCTCCATTGCCCCCGTCTGGATCTGGATCATCATCCTCGCCCCTTGAGAACTGAATTAGTTTGTTTCCCACAATAGACTCCCTTTGAACTGTGAACGGTTATCTGTCTCTGTTGTGCTTTTGGGTCCAGTTTAACGTACCTATAACAGTAAGTATATTTCACAAAATATTGAGTTCGTCCTTTAAAGGAGACCTATTATGCTTTTCCACATTTTATGACTTACCTACAACGTTATAATGTTGGATGTTCATGTTAAACATGGCCAGAGCTTCAAAAAATTAGGTTAAAGTATTTAAAAGAAATCCTGGTGAGCAAATACCTCAGATTTCCTCCTGTTCTGAAGGCTCTGTTTTAAACTGCTTTTTCTACTCCATTCTATGTAATAGGGAGCCAGACGGAGCCGGTGTTCCATGTATGGGTATGAACATTCACGCTCAATTTATTGTTTGATAACTTTTACCTATAGACACTTATTATGTAACTTTCAAGAAAGAATGTTGTCTGGCTGGTATTACTCTTTTCACAGGCTTACCTACTCACTTAGAGCAGTTGTTGCAGAGGGTTGTTAGGCAACGTCTGCGCTTGAAGACAGGATGATCCTTTTATGATTAATAGACCGCCAAAAGCATAAGACAAGTGAGCAGCTGCATAGGCCTTAGATTTAGATTTACAATGATTTGCATTTGCAGTCCCTGGGAGGCACGTACAACTCCAATCTCAGATCCAGGAACTTCTGTGCAAAGTTAAGTCAAAACAAAGCTAAATCAAGAGTAATAGAGGTTTCATTTCAGTGTCTAAGTGCCTGCTGAACGTAAAGCCTTTCTCTCTGTAACCCCTCCTCATAAAAATGTCACTCAGTCCCGATCCAGAACAATATGCCTGCATGTTGATTCA
The DNA here is from genome assembly GCF_021292245.1 of Micropterus dolomieu. Lineage (NCBI taxonomy): Eukaryota > Metazoa > Chordata > Actinopteri > Centrarchiformes > Centrarchidae > Micropterus > Micropterus dolomieu. Next base: position 36,718,918 of record NC_060169.1, on the reverse strand, counting down.
CACCCTCTTCCTTGCACACAAAGGTGTGAACAATCAAATTTCACTTTTCCTCCCGGTGAAAGCAATGGAACAAGAACAATGACTGCTGTTCTTGGTTCTTCAGTAGAGTGGAAGAAACAAAAGAACAAAGGGACATATTTCAGTAGTAGAGGGTGAGATATGAGCTCCAGTCAATGAGCCTAGGCAAGAACCAATTGAGACAAAAATGCATTGTCAAATTACTTTTTGAAATATTCTAAATGCATAAGGACCAGTGTTTGAAGTGGACTACTCTCTGGCACACATTGCCGACAGTGCCCTTTTCTTGTGCAGGCACTTCCCATAATCAGCCAATGGGTTGCAGAGCTGGGCTGACTGACATTGTCTACCAGCTGATACACAAGCCAGCAGGTGAATAAAGGGGAGTACTGGCATTATATTTTTTTCTAGTAAGGACACGGCTCTGCTATCCATGGAATGCCTTCATCGAGTAGTGTTTTTCTACTTATCAAGAGACACTGAATTATCCAGACAAAATATTCTGACATATACATGTATCCATTTTAGTACCATTTTGAAGTATACACAAATATTTTTGTATTTGTTTTTGTTACTTCCTACAGGCAGCTGTGGTCCAGGAGGTAGAGCAGGTCGTTTGCTGATCAAAGGGTTGGTGGTTCTACCTCCTGTCCACGTCTCGAAGTGTACTTGAGCAAGACAAATTGCTCCTGCTGGGTAGCCAGCACTCTGTGTGGCAGCTTGCATGAAAGAGTGAATGAACAGCAAAAACCTTGTGAAGCGCTTTGGATAAAAGCACTACATAAATGTAGCCATTCTAATGGAGATTTAAACAAAGGCAGTCATCAATGTCGAAGCACAATATAGTTTGCCTTTGCTCTACTTACATTCACAGTACAGTACTACAAAACACACAGTAATTTTAGTAGTGTGTCCTGTTCTAAGTACCCCCAACTGACACAAATATTGAGGACGTGATTACTCAGAAATAGGCAGCATGGAGGCTCAGAGACTGCCAACTTTACCCTGTTCATTGCTTTGTGGATGGCTTGTAGGGGTTTCTTCCAAGTACTCTGGGGTCCTTCCACAGTCCAAATTCACCTCAGGTTGAATGGAAAGTGTGAATGTGTGGAAAAGTATTGTAGCTTTATGACTAGTGACCTGTTTGGATGGTTTGCAATACAGCAAGAAAAGACCAAAAGAAAAGGAAGATGAAATGCCATAAATGACCACTAGATGTCTCCACAAATCTCCTGACTGCATGAAGTCAATTAAAATAAAAACAACTTCCCTATCAACATATCATTTTATTTTTTTCTCAGTAGCTTGGTGGCAATTTTGTTACATATTACAATATTAATAGAAACATGTGGTGGTTGCCACATGATCACCCCACCTTAGCACGCTAGGGTGACCACAGCTCTTATAGCTGACTTTGATGTTTGCAAATAAAAGATCAACACAGAGACACATGATGTTCTACTATATACTGTCAAAGTGTTTCCCTGCCTTTGCTCCAGCTTCATCACTAACCCCAGTGAGAATGAAACTGCATAGGTATAAAGAATGGAGAGATGGGTTGCCAAAAAATCCTACATATCATCACCAAACCAAATGCTATTTGTTGTGTGTTGGTGGAGACTGAAGAGATCCAGCATGTGAGCTCAATCAATCATTGCTGCTTCAGAGACGTTTAGATTTCCTTTTAAGCTTGGATTCTGCACTTTTGCTATGTCTCTTAGAACTGTCCACACTGTCCAGCAGACTGACTCAGCTGCCTTTTTGTGTAATGTGAATCTGATCTAGGTAATTAAGTAGCTATTTTATTGTTGTATAATCAGGGTTCTTTCATTTCTTTTGGGGGCTTGCAAAGGCAGAAAATGTAAGAAAGAAATCAACATCTGAGGAAATGTGGAAGAACCAGGCTCATTAGTTCATTAGATGATTAGTTATCCATTTGTCACTTCTTCAGACTGTCTCCTATTGGTAACTCCTCCAGTCCTTGCAGGCTTCTTGAACCATTTCTGGCCAATAAGGATGCATAATCCTTGCCACAGGATCCGCCTACACAGAAGCAGGACCAGCAGCACCACAACAAGAGTCCCAGAGAACATGGTCCAACCTACAACATATAACAGTTAATCAATACAAAAATAAATCCTGATATTCATTCAGTCTCAGTATGCTTCAAACATAATGTGCCAACATGTCTAAAGGCAAAAGTGTTTGAAGCTGTTCCAAAGATCCACACTTGAAGATGAGGTGAGAACCATGCAGTCTTTTCCTCCTCTTGCTGTATCCCACTGCCTCACCGATCTCTCTACAACAGCTCTGTGTGTTTCTGTGTCTTTGTAGATGAACAGATTATGAGACAAGCACTTCGCCTGAAGCGTACTGAGGCCTTCATCCTTTTATCAGGCTGCACTCATGCTTTAGGACTTCCATATATTAATTACAAGTACCTATCTAAAATTCTTCCAACTTTGTGGCAACATGACACAACATGACAATGCCCCCGTGCACAAACCAGGTCAATAAAGAAATGATGTTTCCAGTTTGGTGTGAAGAACACTAGCCTGGCCTCAACAGCATGCAACACTTTTGGTATGACCTAGAGTAATGACTGTAAGCCTGACCTTATAACCCATCAGGGCCTGACTTACCTAAAGGCTCCAAAGTGCTTGTCAGATTCTCAAACCGTGTCTGAAACAAAATTTCCCCCACACCTGTATGATGTTGGAATTGGGGAGGCTGCATCTGACAATTTTTACAACTTTCTGAAACAACAGTCTGACAAGCACGTCCACTTTCTGCCCTAATCCCCACTTGTACCATTCATTGCATCTTGCACCGCTCTATAACGGCCGGCTTTTCAATTTTAAGTGTGGCCATTCGGCATATGTATAAACACTTTTTGCCTTCAGACGTGTCTGTTACACTTTGTATGATATTACACAGTATATTAATGCTCTTGTGGTTGAATGGAAGCCAGGTTCCAGAATCCAGTGGAAAGCCTTCCCAGATGAGCAGAGCCTGTCACAGCAGCATGTTCAACTATCAGCTATGTTTTAATATTTGATTATAAACGATACGATACAAAAACAATTTCAACACGTGTTCTTCTAATAGAAAACACCTCCCATGTGTGTGTGCCTGTGTGCGTATGCGAGTGTGTGTGTGTGTGTGTGTCCTCTTCAGTCTGATAACAAAGATAGCTCTGTGGAGGGCTGCTCCACTACAGCCCTTGATAGAGAGATACAGAGAGAGAGGGAGCAGGATAGAGAGAGTATAGGAAAAAAAGGTCTGATTTGTGGAGTGTGCCTCACACCCTCCTGTGGGTGCCCCCTCTCCCCTCTCCTCTCCTCTCCTCTCTCTCCTCTCATTCCTTTCTTCTCAGCCACTCTGATGTAATCCAAAGGCCTCTGCAGGAGCAGCTGCACAGCGAACCAGCCTTCCCTCCTTCCCTCTCCCTTTCTCTAAATCTCTTTCTCTCTTTTCTTTGCACTTCCAGAGGCATGCAAGGCGAGGCGAGGCGAGGGAGAGGAGGGCGCTCAGACACAATTGGGGTCTTTTTCTGCCCTGAAAAAAAGGGGGCTATCGCCTCACATCTCCTTCTGTCGCCCCTCTACTGTACTATACTGCAGGCGGGTGGGTGGGTGGGTGCAGTGGCACTGTGTCTTGGCATGCTGAAAGGGCAGTATAAAGAGACAACTTAACATAAATACCGGAGCCAGACAGCAAACTTAGCCACAGACAAACAGTGTGAGGAGGTATGCACTAAAACTAAGCTTGTGCACAATTTTATTTGTGGAGTTTACCTACAAACATCATGCGTTGAACTCAGACATTCGGAGCATGAGTCAAGCCCCAAACTACAGCCAGTCCACCAAACTGTCCATACAAACTATGCACTGGACAGTGATGCTATTTACCACTTTAGTATAATCCGTACGTGAGTAGAATATTCCCCTGAGGTGTGTCAGAACATTCTGATGTTTTGGTTTATGCTAGCAGCCCCTACAGGTTGCAATGTTCATTACACCTCGTATCATAGCAGTGTTGGATGGAATAAAGGACATTCTGACAGTTAAGTAGAAAAGGTTAAGTTTGACCTGAATGAGCTGCTATAGGAGAGGTTTGCGGGGGTTATTGTATCGTATTGGTTTATCTACGTGGGATCATGATTGAACTCAGATTGTGTCCCTGCTAGATTACACTCTGTGTGCAAAGTTGAAATTTTGTCCTGAAGTTGGTGCTGAAGTTTATGGAGTGTTCAAAACAGAAAACCCTTGGATGTGCTCAGTAAAATAAACAAAAAAAGTGATTCAATAATTGATATTTAAAATGGTTTTCTTTAGCATGGCTCATGCCATGGCTCGTGTCATGCATTTAGGATAACCTTTTTTTCCCTTCACACACACAACTGACTTTAGCATGAAAGCTCATTGTTGACCTTGGCATTAGTATGTGAAGTTTGTTAGAATGTAAGTTTTTCCTTGGATATTGTCAAGAGATCTGGTGGAAAATTAACAACAAATAAATGAAAGGCCAGATGCAGAAAAAAAGAAACATAATCAGTATAATCAGCATGAGGTCAATAATGTACTAATCATCTCCTCCGGTGGAAATCTTTCAAAGGAGTCAGCTGGACCTTTAAAGATTCCTTAAAGGGAAGATCCTATGGCAGATCACTCAAAAGAGATCTCCAAAATACCTCTTCAGACCTCTTAAAATGTTCAACATGAAAGGTTGTTACTATGTCATAATTATGGTGACAATTATTATTCAAATGTATGTTGATTGTAAGAAGAAAAACTAAATAAGATGTATCTCACCTTCTAAGACCAGGCTGATCAAAAGCCCATGAAATCACAGCAGTGGATTGCACCGGGAAATGAACACCTTGTCATAAGTACAACATACAAGCGTAGCTGAGAACACAAACATGTCTAACATCAAGTAGCCGCTTTAAACAGTGGGGGTGGGAAATGATGTCCTTGGTTTGACTTCTCTGATTAAGTGTATGTCAACAGTCTGCTGATACAGATATGAGACCAGCAGACTTGAAAAGTACCTGATAGTTTTCACTAGAAGACCAGTCATTTCAGAACACCACAGAAAATTTTAACTGAAGTGCAAATATTGAGGCAACAATCAGTAAGACTTTCTCTAAAACAAACGTCCATTTGGCTAACAGATTTCTATAACACAGTAGAGTCAAAGATGGGGACTTGAGTTTGAGACTCGGATTCGAGTGCGATTTAAGTCGCACACACAGTGACTTCAGACTTGACTTCAGACTCGTCCTCAAAAGACTTCAGACTCGACTCAGACTCGAGGTGCGGGACTCGTGAACAATGTTTATTTTTAAGAAACGTCTGATGAGCTTGCTGTTATTCCCCTCCCTGCGTTACCTATAACCTGCCTACGTAATGTAGTATCAGCTGTGCGTGGCCACACGGGAGAGAGGAAAACAAACACTGGTAGCTGCTGAGCAATTCATCATAAACTTTGGCTTTAAAACTTCATACAACAAGGCCCAAACAAAGAAGCGCTTAAAATAGGTTAGTAACTATGTTTAGCTCAGTGTTGGCCATCTAATGTTAGCTTGCTTCTTGCTTTAGCTATGACCTACGGGAGAGGAAGTCCGACTGTCGTTCCTTATGAAAAGATGAATGAGCGTTTGCCAAACTTGTGGTGGTCGATTAACGTAATCATTCACTGGTTGGCTGCCATCATGTTAGTTATTAACGTTGGTAGGTTACAGATTTATTGTTGATCATGCAACATTTATTCAGTTAACATTAACACTGGTTTGAGAGTCTGATGTGTTGACTTACAGTAGTTAATAAGCTGTCATTGATAGCATTGCACATTACATGGTTGTGCTCTGTAAGAGAAAAACAGGTTACAGTTACAGAATCCCTTATAGCCATGCAGTTTTATAAGCTGCCTGGAGTGAACGCAGCAGGTGATACAACATGCGTTATAACCACGAGAGACTTGAGACTTGACTTGGACTCTAGCTCACAGACTTGAGACTTGACTTGGACTCTAGCTCAGAGACTTGAGACTTGACTTGGTGAGACTTGACTTGGACTCTAGCTCAGAGACTTGAGACCTGACTTGGTGAGACTTGACTTGGACTCTAGCTCACAGACTTGAGACTTGACTTGGACTCTAGCTCAGTGACTTGAGACTTAACTTGGACTCTAGCTCAGAGACTTGAGACTTGACTTGGACTCTAGCTCAGAGACTTGAGACTTGACTTGGTGAGACTTGACATGGACTCTAGCTCACAGACTTGAGACTTGACTTGGACTCTAGATCAGAGACTTGAGACTTGACTTGGACTCTAGCTCAGAGACTTGAGACTTGACTTGGTGAGACTTGACTTGGACTCTAGCTCAGAGACTTGAGACTTGACTTGGTGAGACTTGCCTTGGACTCTAGCTCAGAGGCTTGAGACTTGACTTGGACTCTAGCTCAGTGACTTGAGACTTGACTTGGACTCTAGCTCAGAGACTTGAGACTTGACTTGGACTCTAGCTCAGTGACTTGAGACTTGACTAGGACTCTAGCTCAGAGACTTGAGACTTGACTTGGACTCTAGCTCAGTGTCTTGAGACTTGACTTGGACTTGTGCGCATGTCTGAGTAGAGTATAGTCATGTTATCAAATCATTAACAGTATATTCACACTTCTCAACATCATTATATGTGTATTTGGTTTACTTGGCACTAGTGAAAGAAAATGTAATTGCAGAAGCACCATGGCTGGACTTTACTGCAGAATGGAGTAAAAGGTGAGCCTGTGACAGCAGTCTAATATAAATCCAACACAGGATGTGTGTACAGTATGTTACATGTGTCTATCCTAACAGGTATAAGTGATTTTTGCCCCCACCCTCACCATCAAAGGAAAACAAACTTAACTTTGTAAAAACTGCACTAAGTGACTTTTTCGCCTAATGAACTTAAGTCCAATATTCTCTCTCCATTGCTCTGTTTTTGTGTCAACCAGCTTTTGAGGGAAATGGCTGGCTCCTTAGCAGGTATATGCTCCACTGTGTTCACTAACTAGCAGGTAGTGCACAATGGATTCTTACAGATTTTTTCCCTAAATACAGCTGCTGCTGTTGCAGGAAACCAGGTGAGTAGTAAAGTTGTGCCCTGCAAAACCAAAGTAATGAGCTGAAAGACACTACAACGCTCCATAGAGCCGAGGGGAAGCGTTGTGTGATAATTCTCTGTGGGTTTGTCACTAAGAGCGACCCTGGGGCAGCTGTGCCTCAGAAGCCATAGTGGGTTGTCCACTGATCACAGTGTTGATGGTTCAGCCTCCACCTCCTCCTATCCACATATTGAAGTGTCCCCTGGGCAACTCACTGAAACCCAAATTGCTCCAGATGGGTATATGAATGCTTTGGATAAAAGTACCTTTCATATTACACCCCTTGTTAATATAAAGCATATTTTGTGTTAAATTTCAAGTTTATTGTCACATAGTTTGTATCGTTATGGATGGATGGTATTTATGATTTATGAGGCACTATTTAAGTAGTTTTGTTACGACCCTAAATTGTCCGTACCCAACCTTTCGCCCGATGTCAGCTGGGATTGGCCGCGACTCTGTACACAGGATAAGCGGCTGACAATGTAAAATGCTCTGTATTTGTATAGCGCCTTTCTAGTCTTTTCGACCACTCAAAGCACTTTTACATCTGTATTCACCATTTACTCACATTCATTCACAAACAGAAACTAAGATTCACACACATTCATCTTGCCCAGGGATACTTCGACATGCAGCCTGGAGGAGCCAGAGATTGAACCGCTGACCTTCCGATTAACAGGCAACCTGCTCTACCTCCTAAGCCACAGGAGAAACGCTTGTTTTGATGAGCATTGACAAACTACCTATTTTGTTGTTTAGGTATGAGGACATGTTGACTGAGTCGGGTGGTGTGAGGTGTGCGTTTTGAGATGGAAGGAGCGAGAACAGTCCATGAGGAGGATGGCTGTTGTCCCTAATGATGTTATAGCCTTTCTTTTTGCTGCAAGTGTTGCAAATGTCCTGCAGTCCCGTGTAATCAGGCTGCCGAAGCACACTGGGATGCAGTCCGCCAGTACACTCTCAATGGTACATTGGTAAAAGTTCACAAGAGTTTTGTTTCCCATACCGAAGCTCTTGAGGCACCTCAGGAAGTCCAGTCTCTGCTGTGCCTTCTTGAGGATGCACTTGGTGTTGAGGGATGGGGATGGCCAACAGTTTCAACAGATGTCCCAACCCGTTGATGGCAATAGAGAATAATTCCCCCTTGTGTTCTTAAAGTCAGTCAATGATTTATTAATGTCAATAAGCCTTATTGACATTAAGAGAGAGATTGTTGTCATGACACCATAGGGCTAGATCTCCCACTTTTCTCCTACAGGCCCTATCATCACTGCTGCTACTGTAGTCACTTTCCAGTTTGTCCCTGTATTGTCTCTTATGCCTAGTTCACACAATTGTTATGTGTGAACTACACAACAACGCATCAAAGTCGTGCCCTCCCTCAGTCTCCCGACCGTCACTGTTAATCCTCGGCGTCTGGCTGGGTTAGAAGTGAATAGTCCATAACGGGATACAATCATAGCCAGTGACCACTTCAGTAAATTCATATGTAGTCCAAGACTGTCCTGTCAACTTTTTAAGCTCCTATTTGTAGAATTAACTGGCATCCCCAGTGGTAGGTAAAGAAGAAACTGTGGCAGTTTGTTCAGTTAACAATAAAATATCAAAGGCAAAAAGATATGGTGTAATTAAAAACATAAGTCAGCTTTTGATGTGTATCAAACCATGTATCTGACCTGTAACATTATCAAAGATTCCTGCGTCTTAATTCTCCCCCTAATCACTTCACAATCTGATAGTTTATCCCAACATCCCTCTGACCTGCCTGACCCTTGCTCCAACTGAAGGAAACTGCCAGCAGCGGAAACCACTTACCTGTGTGTGTGTGTGTGTGTGTGTGTGTTTCTGTAAAAGGGACCACTGCTGTTTATTTATGCATGTCTAGGTGTCATGCCTCTAAGTGAACGCTGTACTTCCCAGTCACTAGGTTGGCGGGATAGAGGTCACATATGGTGTGTCCTAGAGGCACGAATGCAGTGTGTAAGTGAGTAAGTGAGTAAAAGCAGGTCAATCATCCGTGTGTTTGTTGATACTTTCAGAGAAAGGTGAACCAGCTCCTGCTTCTGGGAATTATCCATAGTGCAGACCATGTTAGGAGGGCTGTTTTACTTCTGTGCTCTGTGGTTTGACTGCAGTTGCCCATGTCAACTACTTCTTCATTTCCCACCATCAAGGTCTCCTTTGAAGCAGCATAAAAATCCTAACCTGAAGGTGGTCAGAGACCAGGGCCCATATCTATCACACTGGGCCACAGGCCTGACTTGATTCAAAGATTCACAAAAAGGTCTGGGTATGGCCGTGTTTTGTACCAATACCAAAAGCCAAAATTCTCACGTTAATATTTGTTCGAAAACAAGTAGCTGCCAGAACTTTTGTGAATTGTCTGTGAATGGTGAATTAAATTGAGTGAACAAGAAAAGAGAGGTTTTCAGAAGTTGTAGGTACATGTTTGCATCTTCTTGTGTAAAATAAGTGTATAAACTAATATAAAAGTATAAAGCAAATTAACTTAGAATAACACTTACAATTGGTGACAAATTAAAGAAAAAACTTAAAAAATTAGTCAGAAACATAATGATCGCAGATGTTTCCATGCAGTGTATGAGGGCTTGTGAATGATTTTATTAACTATGCAAATCATATATTCCATCTTTGGCCTTAACAGTCAGTAGAGTATAGTAAGGTACAAAAAACCAACTTAACTAAAAGAGAAGCAGAACAGCTCAGGCTGAAGTTATCGTCTTTCCAATGCGAAGGTATCCCCTTTCAATCTCAACATCCAAGAAAGGAAGCCTGTAACATCAATGTAAGGATCAAAACATCACCATCCTACCAGCTGACATAGGAAGATGCACGGTGGTCCTAAACACAGAGGACTACCATGCCAGGGTCAACACACTACTCACGGACACCAACACATATGCGACACTGAGGCAAGAACCCACCACTGGATGCAAGAAAAGGCCATAGAATTTCTACAACAGCTACAGATATAAAACATCATCACCTGTGAACAATATTACCGTCATTCCATGTTGTACGGACTACCAAATATACATAAAGAAGAAGCCCCACTCAGGTCCCTTACAAGCAGCATTAACTTGGTCAGCTACAACATTGCCAAACACATATCTACTGGCCTAGCCCCCTTGGTTGGCAACATGTCTCACCATATCCAAAACTCCATTAAATTTGTGAACAAATGAAATTGGACCCACTTCCTTGTTCACATGTATCCCCACCATCAGGGCAGTAGAAATTGTAAGGACACGATTGCTAAAAGACAACACATTGAGCAACAGAACTAACCTTAGCCCTGACATATCTGTAAACTACTGGGCCCCTGCCTAAACACCACTGTGATGGAGTACCGTCACTACGGTTGAGTATAAGCTTGGACTGCCATACCTAGTGGGCAAATTTGCATGTTTGGCCCTGTAGATGCATGTTAACATAACAACCTATTTCCAGTACAACAGAGGATTCTACAGACAGAAGCTGTACCGTGGCCTCACCAGTATCCCCTACTGTGGCCAACATTTACATGGAAGAAGTGGAGGGGTATGTGGGCGACACATTAGTAAAATTAAGACCCAGGCCATGCAAACCTTCACAGAACACATCAACTCCATGCACAGCAACATTAAGTCCACACGATAAGATGTCAACAGTTTGGCCTTCATGGACTGTGCTGTAGACATTGAACATGACAGGAGCTTGCACATTGGAGTATACAGAAACCACAGACCAATACCTACTTTTCAATTTCCCAGGAGCACAAGCTAGGAGTGATCAGAACCCTGCACCACCGAGCTGAGAACATACCAACAAGTGCCCAAGCCCAAGAAAAGGAACAGAACCACCTGAAAGGGGTACTTAAGGCCTGTGGATATCCTAAATGGACCTTTGTAAAAACACAATATCCCCACCACACACCACATCACACCAAATCTAGGGGGAACCCCAGAACACACTAAGATAAATACTAGTCCACCCTAATGACCGCACAGTCAAACACAAGAAAAGCAATCTAGTATATGCTGTCCAATTCAGAGAGGAATGCACATATATGTAGGCCTATATTGGGGAGAAGACACAACCTCTAAACAAGCTCTTGGCTCAACAACGAAGGGTCAACTCCTCGAGTCAAGACTCAGCAGTTTACTGTACCTACATCTGAAGGATGAAGGACACTCTTTTGAGGACCCCCAGGCACACATATTAGACGGAAAGGACAGATGGTCTGAAAGAGGTGTCAAGGAAGCCATTTACATGCGGGTCAACAAACTGTCGCTTAACAGAGGAGGAGGTCAGCGACACCACATATCCCCCACTTACAATGCTGTCCTTTCATCACTTCCCAGGAAACTAAACAAATGTTTTTGGCTTTTGGCTTCAAGTGCGAATGCCAAGACTTGACGTTGACGGGTCTCCAACTACCATAACGACTGTCCTTACAACAGCCAGGAGCGCTAACAAACCAGTGGTATCGATCATCTTGACAACGACCCTACGGAGGTTAAATAGCTGAGTTTCCTTACCAGTCAGTCAGAAATGAAAAAGTCTCTTGGATGAGAGACGAAATGTCTTTGAGCATCTTCAACCAAGTCCAGTTGCCCTTGATTTTAACCTTCCTTGGATACCTCATGCTATATTTTCCTTTCATCTCTATCTTAACAACTGTATCTACCTTATTCTTAGAATTACACCAGCCCTACTCAATTGCAACATCTATGTGACCTGGCATGCTTCTGATATATGACAACATTTATAAACTAGACGAAGTAGCTAACGAGAGCTATTTTGTTTCCTTCTCATCTCTGATGAGAGTTTCACAGGCCTGCATGACCTGCAGCCTCTCTGCCCTCTTCTGTCTCTGCAGAATGCCTCCACTCCACACACACACAAACACAGTGAGAAGTCAGCCAGCAGATCAGCTGACGTTATTGAAGTTGACGCCAACTATGCTCGTTAGTGTAAGTACATGGTGCGATAAAGTCTTTGCAAGTAAAAAGACAATACTTTATCAATACACCTGTTCAGTATAAAGATGTAAGTTAGAACGCGATATTTTAATCTGCTCATCCTCTCGTCCACCACAGCTGTGTTTTGGTTTTACACCAGCACAGCGCTAGCTCGGCTAATAGCTAATTGTTACAAACAAGCTAAAGTGAAAGATGTCTGTCTTTAGTATCTGTTTAGCATTACTTTAAAATATGTAAATGTAAACGCTGGTGGCTGAGACAAACCAGCTCTCCTCTCTACCAGCAGCAGCAGCAAGAGGAGGAGGAGGACAGGAGGGACTAATAGGGACGGAGTTCATAATTATTTATAACTTATATAACTTCCCTCAGTACAGGAATATGATTTATTTTTATAGATTTGTTTCCAGTGAGATATTAGTGACTTTGCTTTTGAAATTTTGTTGCTGCTCTAGAAACAACATTTAGTTAACATAAAATATTAAATTATTTTTTAAAATAAAATATTTTTTAAAAGGCAATTTTTTAGTAATGTAAAAGAACTGAGTATCGATGAAGCAATAAGGAATATCAATAAAATTCTAAATGTCTGGCCCATCTCATTGTCCTAGTTTTAAGATCTGACCTGATTTAATTTGTGATTGAATAGCCGTGCCCTACACCATTGCTTTACCCAAATCGTTATGTCTCGCAGATGCCTGTTCAGTGATAGGAATAACTGGGAGTTGCGTCCATAATTCACACAAGGTATCATGGGACTGGAAATAGGGTGGATAATAATAGAGCTGCAAGAAATATATGCTCCAGTGTTTTAATGTATCTATTTCCCAGCTTTTAGCAGTTAATGATGTCTCCAGAGAGGATGAGTTAATAGAGTTTTTTCTGTTCACTGTCCAGCCGGAGCTGGATAACCAGTAAGATGGGAGGAGAGAAAGGATGAGAAAAAGGAAGAGGAAGTAGCCAGACAATCAGCCACATGGAGCGAGCAGACTGCTGTTTTGGCATGACCTGAAAGTAAGGAATGTGTGTGCACGTGTAATTGTCTCTTTCTGTGTGTGTGTGTGCGCGCGTGTGTGTGTGTGTGTTTGTCTGGGTTACCATCCAAAGCCCAGAGCTGACAGCCAAGCTACCAACCTCCACAGCCAGGATCAGTGCAGGGTGGCACACTCCACAGACAACATGGCACTGTAGCTTGGGAATGTTTGTGTGTGTGTGTGTGTGTGTGCAGCAGGGTGCAGCACCCTGGGTGGCCTGGCCTGTTCAGCTGCCTGTTTGGCACCGTTGGTGTCTGGGCAGCAGCATTTCAACCAAACAAACTCAATACTAAGGAGAAGATTTAGATTTTTATTACTAAAAGCTTGTAGACATCAGCCAATTTAGGATTGCATTTAGAAAAACACGCGACCAGTCTGACTCTGATATGATGGAGGTTCTTTTACATAACTGATGAATATTGTATTTGGACCTGGTAGAGATTTCAGAGGACTTTCCAATCAAAAATAAAGTTAAGCAACTACAACTACAGGCCTGTGTTTGTAATATTATGTATATAATATTATGTATTTCATAATATTAAAGAAGACATGACCAACCACAATCCCAGACTTGTGTTTTGATAATATAATGCATCTGCTTGTTGAAAATGTGGATTTTCTTTGAAACTATTTAGTTATTACATAGTCAATGTCCAATTAAAATGCAGATTTCTAAATTAACAATGCCCAATTTAGCTCGTATTAAATTCATGGTATACTTAACTTTACTCAATAATTGAAGTATAATCATGACATTCACTTATTGATAACAACTACATAGGTTGCTCATAGGTTGCGTCTGACAGTGATGTTGGACTGATGCCATCTAAACATAAACTGCACCATGGTCACTTAAGCTAACATTAACATTAGTTTTACATACCGACGGGACAGACCTTTGGAGGTCATCAGCTTTAAACAATGATAGTCCCATTCTTGGCTTAAAAGTTTAACAGAGGGTTCCAACAGCTCTGCTCACCAGCTGTCATTTATACTCGACAACTACAGAGCCTGGTAGCTATATGCTAGTGCTAGACTGAGCCCACTCTGTATTTTGATCAAAAATGATATAGCGTGGTTTCTTCATCCACAAAACCATGTTTGAGGTTCAATAGCTTATGTGGGGCCGCAACATACTGTATAGTCTTTCTACTCCAGTCTGCAGTGAAGTTCAGACGCTTCACTGATAGACTGTAGAGTAACATTACGCTTCATGATCAAGATTAGCTAACAGCTTTCTTTCAAATAGCAATTTTGATTAAAACAATTAATCATTCAGCCCTAACGCCCAAATAGCTTATTGTAAAAGTGGGTTAATTATTACAATTTTGCATGTCAGTAGGGGCCTCTGCTCTGACAACACCTTCTGCCTTCCTCTTCTTAGAATGGAGATAGGATATTGCCAGCATTAGCCAATCAGCTGCAGACATAAGTCCTCAAAATGTAAATCTTTCATTTGCTCATTGAGCTCATGGGAAATTTCTGCTCCTCATGGAACCCCACGGACAACAGTCAACAGTCTGAGAAGCAGACAGGTTTGGATTAGTTCATAATGATCAGTTTTCTTATTGCAATCAGAAGGAGTACAATAACAAGATATGGATATTGCTCCTTCTTATAAAGTATGTATTTTTATCACAAACTTTAAAAGTTTAATGATTACAGTACATGTGAAGAGAACCCTTGCTTGATAATTGAAAATAGCATTAAAATTGTCTGTGTCTGTGTGTGTGTGTGTGTGTGTGTGTGTGAATGCAGGATTGTGCAGGGCAGATTTCATGGTTAGTTGATCACAGGCATCCCAAGCCCGACCCTCATGACAGCTGCAAGAGCCACTGCCCCCCCAAGACACACACACACACACACACACACACACACACACACACAGAGCTCTTGCTTCAGTCTGTCTTCCCGTTTTCCTCTACTTGCTGTCCATCTTCTCCTCTCTCTGTCTATTCTCTCTCTCCCTTTTGATTCTGTCTTGCTCCCGCCTCCCTTCCGTCTGAGGATTTCTTCCCCTTTCTACAGAATGGCTTCATCTCCTCCAAGCTTTTCTTCCAGTCAATTTCCTTCAGTCTAGTCTGACCAGTTAATTATCATCCTAACACCTCCTGAGGGAAATATCTATCTCTGGAGCTCCACTGTGTTCACCAGCTAGTCTCTGACTGTGTTGCTCTGCTGTTTGCTGCTGAGCAGGTAGTGTAGAGTGGCTTTTTACAGCTTTTTACTGCCTGCTGCAGTCCACAATAACACTATGAGAAAGCTGAGAGTGATCCAAAACAGTAAGGAGGAGCTGCGGCATCAGGTGATAATTTACTATGCCAAGGAGGTCATGTTTTTGGTGCCCTTTGTTTGTTTATTTGTTTGTCTGTCAGCAGCATTACAGAAGAACTGCTGGCTCAATTTTCATGAAACTTCTCCTCAACATAACC
The DNA here is from genome assembly GCF_021292245.1 of Micropterus dolomieu. Lineage (NCBI taxonomy): Eukaryota > Metazoa > Chordata > Actinopteri > Centrarchiformes > Centrarchidae > Micropterus > Micropterus dolomieu. The sequence continues at coordinate 36,703,297 of NC_060169.1, read as the reverse complement.
AACTTATTTTACTGTGTCCTACTGCGGTGTGGAAAACTATTGCACAAAACGGTTCGAGGTTGTAATTATTATGCACTGACTTCTATATTAAAACAACCCGAGTTTGTTTGGCTGCACTGTAAACAGATACACCAGCTGCTCTAATGTTGGATGTCTGACAAAAGTAGCTGCTCAACCACCGTGTGCTGTAGTATTAAATCACACCTGCTGTTACCGCAGTAACCACAGGTGTCAAAAATCAGCCAGCACAGAAATATGAAGGATTACAACTTTAAAGTATTCCAACATCAGTTATTAAGTTGCTTTGACTAGTAAGAGACAGTACAGTAAAGTAAGTAGGAGTCATTTCTTATTGACTATTACTACTACTTCCATGTTGAGGCGGTCTGAACCTCAGTTTTAGTTTTCATCTGAGCTTCTAGACCCTATTCTGTACATGCCAGCCAACAAAGGTGGTTGTTTTCAGTTTGTTTTAGTTTGTTCCTGCATATTCCCAGAGCCTCTGTGCTGCTATTCATCCTCATTAAACGTTAAAGACTCTGGCTGCCCTTCATTTATACCTCACACTAAACTATAGATCAAGATCACAGAAGGGTCGTTAGCCTGGCCATCGATTGTTCCTCTTAGTCCACGTTTATCATGTGAGACACCATGTATAGACTCCCCTCCTCAGCCCTCATATCCACCGGCCCCCTCCTGTGACCTGAGGACACTGACCCTTGACCTCCAAGGGTCACACGGGGCCTGAGCGCCAGCACAGACTGCCTACTGCAAGGCTAGTTCTGAGATAATGAGCTTGCCATAGCTTAGCTTAGCTGCGCTGGGCTTATGGAGATCGTGATTAGAGCGTATCTGCACCGGACCACAGCATTAAATGTGCTGTCTTTGCCTTAGGGTGCTACAGTAATCCCATGTTTTAGCAGGATCAACACTAATGTGGTTACAAAAACATCACTTAAATCTGCTGCAAGCCTCCCCCCCACGCAACCCCATCTGGTGTCCTTGACCCCTCAGCCATGCCATAAATATTGTAATAACAACCAACATTACAACTATATAAACTACAACAACAAGTCACGCCTGCAACCACAGCTACTACAATGCATTATAATACAACAGAAATACTTTAATACTAAGGAGCTGTTGGTGGCCACATCTGCAAACGCCATCGTTGCCATAACAAAAAGTATCCACCATAATCAGTGTAACACACTACGCCACAACCAGCCCAGTGACCACTTCAACCACCATAACCAAATATAAGCCTTGAGAATAACTTTAACAGCCACTGCAGTAGGCCCCAGAACAAGTTTTTGATTCTGCGGCCTGATTTTGTGTATTATCAGTAAGGATACATGCTGTTCGGACTGTAGTATAGCATCTGAAACCCTATCCTTCAAAACACACAATGCAACAATCAAACCCTAACAATTTATTTAGCAGACTAACACGGCAAATAACCCTTGTGTAAAATATGACATATGTGAACTAAAATTAAGTGAAATAATACAAACCTATTTTCAGTTACTCAATGAAAGACAGACTGCTACGTACAGTATATGTGGAGATAAGCATTATGGCATTAATGTCAAATGTATTTCTTTTGTTAGGTTCAAAAGTAAAGTTAATCTACATCTGAGTTTGTCAAGGACAAAAAACACATGATTTTTTAATAGTTATAGTTATAGTATTGTGGCAGTGATAAACTTTTTTCACTGTAGATACGGCTATGTATGCATGTATATCTATGTAAATGTACTGTACAATTATGAGGTGCTTGTACTTGAGTTTTTCCACATTATTCTACTTAACACTTGTAGTCCATGACGTGTAACAAGCAAATATTGTACTTTTCACTCCACCACATGTATACAGCTGTAAATACTTTGCAGATTAAGATTTGACATAGAAACAAATAGGCCTAGAAAATAGTCCTACAGTTTGTTTTAGTTTTAAAAGAAATTGCATTTTCTTTGCCTATTTTGTCATGGTGGCTAGCTACCAGCAGAATAATCTAGAAATGTCAAACATGACTTCTTCCTGACAAAGGTCTGATGAAGTAAGGAGTAAGTGTATCCCCGTGTCTTACATTGGTGACTAGGAAAAAGGGAGAGAGAGAGAGGGAGAGGGAGAGAGATGAGGCATTAGAGGAATGAAAGACGGAAGAATCGTGGAAGAAGGATGCATGGCTGCATGGATGGATGGCAGGTAGCTTTAGCAGCATTCCAGCAGCCAAGACTGGCCTCATTGTCCTGTGTATGTGGGAACCTCTGAACACTTCCTTTAAGACCGATTAACAGGAAACCTAAGATGCTGGATTACTGACCCTTCTCATGTTCACCTCAACCTGCTGGCTGTAGATCAAGTCATTCAACCCCCTTACTCATCCTCACACACACACACACACACACACACACACACACACACGCACACACGCACACACACACACACACAACTTCAAGCTATGAACTTGCCGTGCACATGCAGCATTTTTGTGGCAAGCAACAATAGTGTACCACTCAGTGATCTTTAGGATGCTAACAATATTTTCAGAAAAGTAGTATTTTTCACACCGCCCTATGCAAGGATGGAAATGATTGGTCGGCCTCTCCATCTGTCATCCAAGCATTGCAGTACAACCTTGGTCCAAAGCAACACGTCTAGTGGCAACACTGCTATTAATTCTGGTATATATTCATAGTTCCCAGAACATGATTTATAAAGATTTTCTTAACCTTCACAGAACTCAACAGTCAGTTAAAATCTCCCTGCAGATATGTTTTATCACATACAAAATACTCAGCTTTGGGTAATAATTTGTGTCTGATAATAGGCACACCGCACATTCGCACTTTTGTACAAAAAAAGCCTAATGTCCAGATTGTTTTGAGTTGAACTGAGCACATTGTGTCTGCGAGAGGATGATCCATGTCCTTTGTGGACACGCCATGAGCTTTCCTTTAGCACCACCTTTAGGACAAACATTTGTAGCATCTCAAGTACATCTCTAAGAACAGTGAATTCATTAGAAATGACAACACTTTGTAGGGTGCCATGAACACTGAAGACTGTAGGGATATTAGCAGATATTAGATTTCTCAATTCCTTTAAATGTCCTGTCCTCATTCTGTATCAGCTGATGCTACAGTAATACACTGACATCACTTCATAAAGATGTATGTGTACTTATGAAATTGGATAAACTAGGTTTTGGTGAATATATTCAAAGGGCAATGAGATAACTTGACAGTGTAGATGCACGACCAACAATCAGATGTTACCATTATGCAGTTCTCTGATGTCAACTCCAGCATGTATTGGCATGTATTAATTGGTTAGTGTGAGTGGGGTTCCGATCACTGGGAGTTTACTGTGAGTGATGGCCAGCTTGCAGAGAAACAGAGCCTGACCAGCTATTGTGAGTCTATTAGCTTCTAGTTCTTTCAGCTATAGTGAGGGCATGTTGCTGTGCAGGCCTGTGCTACCATCTAGTGGTTAAAATGGCTCTACATAGTTTGGTGACAATATGTCAAGCCACACTTATTGTTATTACAAGCATTAAAAAGAACTTCAGACACAGACCTGGAATGTTCCATAACTTCCAGAATGATTGACAGGTCTGTTGATATATAGACTAACACTAGAAAATTAAATCCATGTGACTAGTGTGTTCTAGTGTGGTTAACAACGGGTTCAGATCAGTCATTAATCACCGATGCTACTACGTCAAAGAGCTCTGGACCTGAAGCCCACCCATATCCAGGAATAAGAAAGCATGACAGACAGCATTGTGGAATTCCTGGTGCAAATATAAAGCCTGTGGACAACTTGCATAGTTCCTTAAAGAGACACACATTTGTGTGTATTGGTGGCAAATACTGATGACAGAGACAACATATGACAACATTCATATGTTGACCTTTTATTGTGGCCAGCCTAAGGCACACCTGTGCAATACCCATGCAGTCTGATCAGCATCTTGATATGCCACACCTGTGAGGTGGATAGATCATCTCGGCAAAGGAGAAGTGCTCACTAACACAGATTTAGACAGATTTGTGAACAATATTTGAGAGAAATAGGCCTTTTGCGTACATAGAGAAAGTCTTAGATCTTTGAGTTCAGTTCATGATGAATGGGGGCAAAAACAAAAGTGTTTTTAATTTTGTTCTGTCATGATCCTGTCTGTGTGTCTTGTTTGGGAGTCTGAGTTTAGTTCCATGTCCTTAGTTCATGTTTTGGTAATCATTCCTGGTCCTTGTTTGTATTATTGTGATTTGGTCTCCTCTGTACTCTGGGTTCTAGTTCTGTGTTCTCATTTAGGTTCTGGTTCTTTGTAACTTGTGTGTGTTTCTGTCTTCTTGGTTATTCACTCTGCCCCATGTCTGCTTGTCTAGTGTTCTCTCTGTTTCCCCCTGCTGTCTCTCTGCCTGCCTGCTTGTCTCTCTGTCTCTGCCTCGTTAGCCCTGATCCCGCTCACCTGTGTTGCTCCCGCCCCGCTCGTTAGTCCCTGTGTGTATTTATGCCTGCTTGTCTCTCCAGTCTTTGTCACGTCCTTGCGTCTAAAGTTGAGTGTTCCTGCCTGTTCCTTGTCTTCCTAGTTCTGGATTATTCCCTGTGTTTTGGATTGCCTTGTGTTCTGGACTACCTTTGTTGGACTTTGCCTCGAGCTCCTTGTAAGCCTGTTTAAGTTAAGTTAGGTGAGTTAATAAACATTTTTGGACTGCAACCTCCTCGCCTTGCCATTGTCTGCATTTGGGTCCTCGCCCCAGTCTGCACTCAGCGCCCCAACCCATGACATGTTCAGTGTAGAAGAAACAAACATGCATTACCCAAAAAACTTGAAATACTGCATTATATTTTCAATTGTCACCTGCTACCTAAATTTTGTCTCCCTTCATACAAATAAATAAATTTTCACCATAAATTGGTGCAGAAAATGTCTCCAGAATGCAGTAAATTAAGAGTTTAATTAACATGTGAATGGAGAGTACTGACACCTATTTTTTTCCACTTCAAGCCCTGAATCCTGCATTCTTTCCTTTTTTTTTTTTTTTGGTACCTTTCTTGGTCTTGACTGTCACAATGTCAGGGTTTTATGATGTGTGGTTGAGGACCCAAATGCAGGATACAGAAGCAGAGCAGATACAGTTATTAACGGAAATGTACACACTTACTAGGAGTGGCAGATTTCAAAAACAAGTCCAAACTGTTGTGAGAATGAGATAAATGTGAAGAAAAAGATACTGGAAGCAACTGGTTCTGGTTCTTGGGGGGCCTTCATAGATACTGGTTGACTGCCTGGCACATATACAAGCCATATAGTAACATGATTCGCCTCTGCAGTACCTCTGATGTCCTGTGATTTAAGACTGATAATTGTTGACTGCTTAGCTCAGATTGCAAAACTACAAAATTAAAGTAAGAAAGATGTTTTGTTTGATATACTGTGTTATATTTTAATGTGTCTCTGTAGTTTCTTGTGCGCTGACCTTTGCGCGACCTCTGGAGACCTATGGTTGTACATGATCAGATTTCAAAATAGATGGCGATTTCCAGTAAAAAGAGGAAGTGAAAGTCTGCTCTTGCTGGCCACTCGACTCTTTAGATGAATAAAAAAGGTCTCCCTGAGGGCACGTGTGTGTATCTCGCTCACATGAAAACTGATTTGTGCATGCATTTAAGATTATGTAAGGGAAGGGATGATCATTTATTTTGTTTGAGAAGTGTGGCCAACTATATTTTGTGAAATTTGTTTGTGAAATGAGGCAAAGGGGTGTTGCCTCTACTGGACAGAAGGACCATCTACCCATAAACGGAGAAGTAATGTAAAAACCAATCAATGTGATGATCAAGTTCTGATAGCCAATGATTGTTTGAGAAAAGGGTGGGGTCTTTCCTGTCCATTCCTTTATTTAAGTTGCTGACCCTAGAGCTCTTAAAAAACACTAAACACTTTTTAGCTTTTAAAAAAAAAATAAAAATGTTTCTCTTTGGGTGAACTCCCCAGAAGAAACTAAAAGGCTTTTCCAATTTGTCTTTGTGTTCTTCCCCTCTTCTGTACTGGTAAGTTAGTATTTACTTACTTTAACATACACACTGCCTACATTAACACACCTCATTACAGATAAGCAGCAAACTGTCCCTTTAAGGATCTTATTCCAGGTTCAGTGCCCTGCTCTCTGGAATCTAAAGCGAGAGGGGAAGAGGGGTTGACTAGGGAACTTTTGAATCTGGGATTAGAAATTCAATACAGACGGTCAGGCCAGTACCTAGTGTTGAAACTAGCTTGTTATCAGAGGTTGCCCTTTTTTCTCAGTGGTATCTGAATGTATAATGCATTAAGGGCACCCAGAGATAGTGACCAGAGAGAGCGGGGTTCCTTGCGGTGGGCCACTTGTTGCTACAAAACGAAACAAACAACTTTCTGCTGCTGGCCTCTGTCCGGCGCGCACAATGATGATGCAGTAAATAGTGACGATTCTCTCTGATCAATCACCAGTTTGCAGTGTTTTTACGTCACATTTTATCACCTCAGCTCGCTTGGAACCTCGGCAGAGGTGATACGAAAAAAAGTACCTGGTAGCAGGTACAGGTACAACTTTTCCACAATGGAAAACCAAAAAAAGACGAGTCCAGCTGGTACCATGCGGTGGAAAAGGGGCTAAAATGATCCAACAGAGAAACAGGTAATCCAAACGGAGACACAAGGCACGCTGATGCTCAGCATCAGCAGTTACTCTGCTCCATCAGCCCATTTAGAGATGAATCCTGGTGCGCTAAAACATTTTGTGTCTTTTGTAAGGACTGAGAGGGGCTCAGAGCCTCCAAAATTTAATTTTTAATTTTTTTTGGTGGGGGTTATACAAAGTTCAATCTCTCAACTATTTATTCAGCCAATATTAACTTAGATATGAAACTACTTGCTTAGAAATAAAACAATGCAGACAAAAACAAACTTTTCATTGCAGGCTTTTCAAGGGCCCCATTGGGGCCCTGGTTAATCAGACACACTTTCCCTCCCACTTTGACACGCTTGCTTACACAGTTAGTTATGGGTCAAGTACATGGTCATAAACTTTTGGCAATCTGGTCCCCACAAGGTCGAATGTGCAGCAGCTTATTATGACCCATATTTAATTTTACTGGTAGGCCGCAAACTAGTGGTAGCAAAGGGAGAAGTCAGGTGACAAAGTATAAAGTACAAGAAAGTCCACATAAGGAGGGGAATGGATGGATCAAATAAATTCAGGACTTTAAACTAGAAGACCCAGGTAGTTATTGTTGCCTAAACCTAACCAAACTGCAACCTTTTCACTACGTTTACCACGTGTTTAACGTCACCTGATTTATGTCACGTACTTGTGGTCCGGGAGCCTGTCGCTGGAATAGTAGTTTCCAATGGTCATATATCTCGTTTTGGGTCAATTGACAATCAACCTTGTCTTCTTGTTGTTTAGGTATGAGGACGTGATGGCGGTCTGTTTTCTAATCTAGTTGGTGGTAAATCTACAGTATTAGTACAAAATTATTGTGGTTGGTAACTTCATTCAAAGTACATTCTGGTTTACATTTGGTCACAAACATGGTGAAATAAATTATAAAAATAGGAATGGTATATGCTTTAGCTTTAGTATGTTATAGGCTTTTGCTGAAGGGTTGTTTAAGAGGACTGCATACTTAAATATTATTAAAATTAAATCTGAAAGAGGTCATATTATGCCTTATGGCTTTTCCCTAGCTTCTATTGTGTTATATCGTTTTTGTGCATGTAATAGGTTTGCAAAGTGAAAAAGCCCCCAAAGGGTGTTACCGTCTCCCACAGAAAACACTGCTCTGAACTGCCTAAAAACAGCTTAATTGTAGTCTAGCCTTTACTTACGTAACCTATCTGCGTCACTTTGTAACACACATCATAATGCTCGCTTAGCGGCAAGTGTGGCATGCTCTCAAAAACACCAGTGGAGAAACACACTGAGCTGCAGAACACACAGTGAAAAGACGTCTGCCTGCTCCCTCCCCTCACCATCACCCTCCCTACAGAACTTTAGATGCCCTCCAAGCAGTCAATGGACATAAAGCTGTTACTGTCATCATTGGGAGGTGTGAGAGACCAAGCAGTAAGGCAAAAGGAGTCACAAGAAAAATTCAAAACACAGCACTACTACATAAACTGTAAATAACAGCAGAACCAACTAAACACTTATTTCAAAAGAAATGTAATCTTACTTAACATTAATCAAATAAAATACTTAATATTATATAAATCAAAACCCAAAATATCTAGGGCTACCCCTTGAACATAACAAGCAGTGGTAGTGTCCAATTGGGCCACCTCCCCTGTGGACTCCTTCCGCTTCCTGGGCACCATCATCTCCCAGGACCTCAAGTGGGAGCTGAACATCACCTCCCTCACCAAGAAGGCCCAGCAGAGGATGTACTTCCTGCGGCCGCTGGAGAAGTTCAGCCTGCCAAAGACAATGATGGTGCACTTCTACACCGCCATCATTGAGTCCATCCTCACCTCCTCCATCACCATCTGGTACGCTGCTGCCACTGCCAGGGACAAGGGCAGACTGCAGCGCATCATTCGCTCTGCAGAGAAGGTGATTGGCTGCAATATTTCATCATTGCAGGACCTGCACGCCTCCAGGACTCTGAGCAGGAAAGATTGTAGGTAACCCCTCCCACGGTAATACTCAACACATGGCTGTCTCCCTCTCCTCATTTTTCAAAGGACAAGTGAATGTGAGGGAGAGAGCGGCGGACAGTGACGGTGAAAGTTGGTGGAGGAAAAGATTAGCATTAAGTTGTCAGGTAACAGCATAGGCGTCGCTAGACCCTTTTTACTGGGCCATGTGCTCCTGTATCCATGTGCTGTGCCCCAGTATTAAAATTGTCAAGAGCCCTAAGCAAAGGGTAGAGAGCTGCAACACAAATCGCACGGGAGCGATCTAAACCCCGTGGCCACTGATGTCAGTCGCCAGTACTTCTCCTGAGGTGTCGGGAGTGAGGTTTACTCACTGCCTCGCTGGTTTCCGTCACACGGGCGTTTAGCATAGCCCAAACATTTGTGTCCTTTTTTTACTCTGCATGACACAATGTTTGCGGGTGCAGGCGTGAGTAGATACACATGTTGGGTGGCAGAGTAACACACATGTTGCGGGAGCGGGATCAAGAAAACAGCCTCACACAGGTCTCTAGTGTGGGGCTCCATGGTCAAATTAGCAACAATTGGTAACGTCCGGTCAAGTTAGCAATAATATACATGCAATGTCCAGTTACACTTTCAAAATAAAACTACTGGTTAATGTGTAAAGTTGCAAAAAACGAGTCAATGTTGAAAGCGAGTGTTTACTACCTTGAATAAGAGGGACTATCCTTCTGGGCACAAGAAGAGAAAATAACTCAATTGACTTTCAGGAACAGCAGTAAGGTAAACTTGTGTTCTCTCCTCTGAAAGTCTGATGTGAGCAGGTTCATGTGAAGCTGCAGTGAGTCAGCATCTCTACTCTGTCTGTCATACTAACCCAGCTGAGCAGAGCAACTAGGTCTGTTTTTGTCTTGGTTGCTTGCCAGACAATGTTAGAGTAAAATACAACTATTTATTACCTTTGATAAACGCAGACAGGTAACGATGTTTATAAACTGTAGCATGGAAATGATAACTAAGTTGTGCGTGAAAATGCGCTCATATGTGCGGCACGTTCAATAAAATGAAACACGCGCATCTGGCTGAGCAGTTCTACAGTCCGCAGCCGGACTATATTGCATTCCAGCAGCAACATTAGTTGGACCAGTCCAGACAGCACACGGATGTGAGGGCACTCCTCATAGGCACACATCATTTTAAAACAGTCAGTCAGTGAAGGATTAATTACAACTCTGGACTAATGCAAGGTGGAAAGCATTGGATTCACATTGACTATTAAAATGTTGATTAGTGAAGCAGACTGGGCAATATGGATGCACATCTCTCAGTAAATAATAAACATTACTTATTTATTCAAGTCATAGTATAAATTATCACAGTAACCTTTTCCTCAATAACAATATAACAAATGTTCAATAAATAATCAGTAATTGTTTGATCTTATTCATTTTTATCATGAACGAATTAGCATTTACTTTTTCTATTAAAATATTTATTTTATGGCACTAAAAAAGATTAAAATTATTTTTACTAGTGCATATTTGTTGAAAAAAAGACTTTAACATATTTGTTTTGAATGTTCTACCTCAGATTTGTGAAGTAATCCACTGTTTGGTAAGTGATTTTCATGTTCTGACCATAAAGAAAAGTTTAAACCACAATTAACTATCTGGTTCCTTCAGCTTTCACTAAGGAGCAATAATCATCTTTTAAACTCGATACAAAACATGATTTGATATTTATCCTGGAAATGATCAAAATTGAATGATATAAATATTTTTATTGTGATAACATTTTTGTCCATACTGCCCAGCCCTAGTATATATTTTGGCTTTGAAAATTTGAAATGGGCCTGATGCAGCTGATAACATTAATATCTAGCAAGTATTGTTATCTATAATTTAAAGGGGCTATGCTTAAATTTGTCAGTAGAGAAGATGCTGGATAATAAGCCAGTACAAGCACAATTGATACAAAGCGTGCCAGCACAGACCCAGTCCAGACATCTTTAGCAGGTCACACAGACCCAGATGAAATACAGGCAGCCTCAGCGAGGCAGCGAGCACAGTTGATCCAAATCCAGTACGAGCACAGCCAGAGATGTACAGCCAGCAGCAGTCTTAACAGACTTTATGAGGATTTTTCTAGAAGAGGTTTCCATTCAGGCGTATTACAGAGACAGACTGTTTTAAAGGAGAGGTAGTAGTATGAGCAATGCAGTGTCAGGTGTGACTGTGCAGCAGTGGCTTGCAGGTAACATAGCATACATAAAATAGGTATGTGTGCTTATGCTCCAGTTATATCCCTTTCTGACATGACCAATATTAGGAATATATAGGAAATATTAGGGACGCTGGTAAGGCACATACTAACACATTTCATACACTTCAATCAAAAAGAAATCACCCCAGTACAGCTTTTGTCTAGCAACGCCCCTGGGTTACAGCTCTGTCCTGTACACACCCTCAGGCACAGTTTTAGTGATTTGGAGGCCCTGGACAAAGAAGAACTTAGAGGGCCCCCCCCCTTTATTAATATTTTATGAAAAAACAGCTTTTTTCAATAGCTTCTGTTTCATGTGATTCAGAGACTCCTGAAAAAAACGTTTTTTTCCATAAAAGTATGAATAAATAAAATATGCATTCAAATTTAATATAAAGGGGTGTGTCTCATTTGCCCAGTGTAGTAGTACAATTCAGCATTAGGTTGGAGTCCCTAGGTCACATGACATGGAAGCTTTTGAATAAAAAATAGATTTTTCCATAACACTATTATAACAATAATAATTTATTGATGGTCTCTGAGTAACCCCCCCCCCATTATACTGCCAACACGGGGTGGAAATGGGTAAGAAGACGCCATTGGATCCTGAGTGAATTTCCTATTTAAAGATATTTCCATAATGCTGACATTTTAGCTGCGTTCTGTCACAAACTGGTTTCCATTTATGACAGGACGCGGCCAAAGTGTCTGCAGTGTGGAAATATTTTCTATAGGAAAATTTGTAATGTATGCAAGGCAAGCATTTCGCAAGGTAGGTGTAAAATATTGAAAAAAAGATTTTATCTGCCACTATTAAAATGTATGCATTAAATGAAGGAATAATATTTAGCATCATTTAATGTTACAGTTTTTCTCAAATGCTAAAACACATTTCACAAACGTTTCGTCCATGTTCTCCAATGTCTAAACTCAACACCCTTTTCTAAAGCTACATAAACACAACCACACCTTCTCCCTTCAAAACTCAAACTTTCACACCAAAAGAGCAGCTCGAAGCTTTCAAAAATGTAAACACTATACACATCATTACACACTACAGCAAAACAATTGAAAACACAATGCTCAATTTGTGAGAAGGTTCTTTGTTTCATAACTGCCAATGCATATTTTTAGAAACTTTACAATAATGGATCTTCTTAGATCTCTGCAGAGGATTGGGCATTTAGATTTGTGAGTTTCATATGAAGAGTATAAATCTATAGTAAATTCTGTACACTACTGTAACACAACTCAATGCAAAAACAGAATCTATTGCACACAACAGTACTCTTGAAAACATGATCA
>NC_060169.1:36685706-36690977 GCF_021292245.1 Micropterus dolomieu | reverse complement strand
GCTCCTCTTCCTCGTTGGCCTCCTCCTCTTCCTCCCTGGCCTGCTCCTCTTCCTCCCTGGCCTGCTCCTCTTCCTCCCTGGCCTGCTCCTCTTCCTCCTCTGACTCGATTACCTCTTCCCCTGACTCTGCCTTCATCCATTGTGTTTGTTTGGAATCTTCAACAAACTGTGCACTCTGAACTTGCTTTTATACATGTGGTCACAGCATTAGCAACAGGTGTTTTCAATTTTGAGTCGTTGTGTGTAATGAATGACGCCAGGTGTGTTCATTTTGTTCAAATATTGCTGATTGTGGCAAGCATTTTGCATCACATGAGCTTTCATTTGAGAATATGAGCAGAGTTCTTTTGCAACTTGTGTTTTAGCAAGGAAAAATGTGTTAAGATTTATGTGAACGGAGGATTGTGTTTTGTGAATTGTGTCTTCATGTGAAATGTGTTTATGATATTGGAAAATGATGGCTAGATTTAGTAAATGTGTTTAGACAACTGGTCATTTGGTTTAGAGGATTGGCTTTTGTGTTTTAGCATTTGAGAAAAACTGTAATAATGTCATTCAATGTTCAATATATTTATGTTTGCATACACAAAGGACTCATGTCTTTTAGTACACGTTCTCTACACCTTACTTTGTAACCCGGTAGGCTATTTCAGTTGAAGATGCACGATCAAAATAAATTATTACATGTCTCCAGCAGTATGGCATAAAATTACAAGATGTGACCAATCTTTGCAGCCTTTCTTTAACCAGCCACCAGTTCTTATCATGCACCATAGTATATTATAGTAATTTATTTGAGAATGCCTTTCTGGACCTTCAATGACACAGCGCCGGGTAATTGGTTTTAAATCATCTTTGGGCTTTTCCACAGGCTCAGGGCTGTTTTTAAATGATGTTCCACTTAAATCGGCTAGATTACAAGCGTAAAAAAAATATACAGTAAGGGTAAGGGAAAAGCCAAAAAGCATAATATGACCTCTTTAATGTGAGAAAGGTTAAAGCCTCCTTATCACTTAACACAGATCTGATGTTTTCCCCTCTTCACTTTAAGTCTTGGCTTCATGTATGTCAGCATGTATTTACTCGCTCCATTTCCATTTCTACCACTTAGTTCCCATTTTGCCTAGCGTAAAAACATATTTGCTTCCGGCATTAACGGTCAGGTTTTTTTATGCAGAAACTGAAAATGCACACACAAATGGTTGGATAAAAAGCATACTTTGTGACAGGTCAAAATGTCTAGCGTGAAAAAGGACTGTCACGACAAATCACTCAAGAATCATAGGTCATAAAATAGAGATGTATCAGATCATCTCAAGAAAGAATTACATCACATACATTGATTTTTCTTTCATGTCAGGTACCCTGTTGTGTTTAAATATAACATATTTCTGTAAATTTACAGTATGCCAAGGAAGTCTTTCGAATATATCAGTCTTGAGAACATGCCAGAAACTGTTTCCTCTCTGTGTCTGTTAAGTGTGTGCAGTGTGTGTGTGTTGATGTACAGCTCTGTAGGCCTATAGCATTGATGAAATTACACAGTACAACAGGCAGCCACCCATTTGTGTTCCCTTCAGCAGAGTATCACATATGGTTAAAGGCAAGTAAGCCGGATTTACATATTGGGGAAATGGGGAATGGGCTTTGTTGGGTGGGCTTAAATGCTAAATCCTCATCGACCAGCACTCACAATGCCATTACAGAGGAGACGTGAGAGGCTGAGAATCTGTAGAACAGTTGAGCTTTGATTGTCAGTTGACTGGTGCTGGGGATTTGCTAGATCATATATGCACACATTTGGAGCAGCTGGCTGGGATCCAGTTTCCAGCCATTTTCCAGGCACTGGGATCCTCCACCCCCACCCCTCCTCCTCTTCTTTCCTGACAGGGCATTTCTAGATTCCCCTGGTAAACATGCCAATTCATTCAATTGCAGGTTGTCACCATGAGATGGCGCTTCCTTCACAAAAGCAACCAACCCCCACAGTCCACTGCAGAGTCATGTTAATATATTTCCCAGACTTCCAGCAGCCGCTGGAACTTCATTACTAACCCTACCCTCACATTTCACCTTCGAAGTACAAGAAAAAAGCACTCCATCTGACAGTATCTCATATTTATATTGTGTATCAACTTGTTCTAATGACGTTAACAATGAGTACAGTATTAAAACCAAATATTCTTCTTTTTATGGCTGCACCTTGTGCATCATTTACACTTCCACAAAAAGTTGACCTGAAACCAGCAGAAGGTTTGTGGGTGCTCAGGGGCTGGAGCACCACTGAATTCCAAATCAAAATACTATAGATCCTGCAGCCACTCTTTTTCTACCCCTATCTTTTGTTTGTACAGTATGTACACTGTGCTTTTAATACCTGTCTCCCCCATCTCCCTCCCTCTCTCTCCCCTACTCAAGCTGTCCAAGGTTCTGACAGGTTTTTGTTGCCGTAGTATCGCCTCCAAAACACTAATCTGACCTTTAAACATGTGTAGGCATAGATATAAATCGCTAGACGTGACATGTCATAATGACTTGCCATTCCAGGATGGAACCATATGGCAGCCATCTTACCTGGCTCTAGTTTTAAACTTTAGAATCCATGGTGAAAGAGGCTTATGGTGTTTTTATAATCCTTGAATTTTTCTACCAATACACCAATACCGTTACTGTGCCTGTCTAGAATGAACCACAAAAAATACACTTTCTGATGGACTCCGAGGTGTCTATAATAATTAATCATTTACTGATAATGGGCACCTTGTTGGGCATTATCCCATACTTAGTTGACACATTTATCCAAAGTGCATTTAACCACAGGTTGGCACATTGGTGCAGTGGTTAGCGCTGTCGCCTCACAGTAAGAAGGTTGTGGGTTCGAACCAGGTTGTTCCGGCCCTTTCTACATAGAGTTTGCATGTTCTCCCGGCTTCCTCCCAGGAATAGATTATTAGGTGACCCCAAATTGCCCTTAGGTGTGAGTGTTTGTCTGTGTGTGGTCCTGTGATGGATTGGTGACCTGTCCAGGGTGTACCCCACCTTTCTTCCGGTGTCAGCTGGGATTGGCTCCAGTCTCCTGCGACCCTGTAAGTGGTTGACGATGGATGGATGGCATTTAACCACACAAAATTTACAAGATGCAAGTGCTTCCACTTCATCAAATATGCTGTAAATCTTTAATTGCTATATTTAGAAACAATAAGCCATAAAGAGTTTTTTTTCATAGATTCATTTTTTAATTGGCTAAAGTGCAGTCTTTCAGAGTTTCTGCTGTCCTGATGTCAGTAGGGAGCTTGTTCCACCATTGTGGAGCTCGGGCCGCAAACAGTGGTGATTCTGTTGAGCGGTATCTGGTCCCCCTCATAGTGAGCGAGTAGCAGGCCCAATGGCAGTAGCAGGTAGTTAGAAGTAGGGTAAAGTACCAGTGTCTTGAATTAGATTCAAGCAGCCACTGGTGATAATAATAATAGCTTTATTTGTACAGTACTTCTTACAACATTTTCACATATAGTGGCACGGAACATATGAAACATAAAAAAATGCATGTACAATTAAAGAAAAAAATAATTATGCATCACATAGTGGTTTGAATTGAATAAATAAAACAAACAAGTCACTGTATACATAATGGAGAAATAAAATACGCATTATAAATCAAAAGCAATTTTATATAAATCAGTCTTAAGAAGTGAGATGAAAGCAGGAACACACTGTGAGCCTGATCTCCTTTGGTAGACTGTTGCTGAGTGTAGGGGCCATGACAACAAAGGCCCTGTCTCATTTTCTAGCCTAACCTTAGCGTAGGCTCATTGGGGGAAAAAAGCTCAGAGATATAGGAAGGTGCCATCCCATGCCTGGCCCTAAAAGTAATTAAAGAATTTGTAAATCAAAAATGACTTCTGACTGTCTGGACAAATGAAATGAATCAGAATCGGCTTTACTTGCCAGGTATGTGTACACATACAGGAATTTGACTCTGGATTGTACATTGCTCACGATGTGCTTACTTATACAATAATACAATAATAAAATCAAACACAGGCTACAGTATAGAGAACACATACACACTATAAGCAAAACAATATAGACATATTGAGACAATACTGCAAGGATGCAGGAGTGAATTATTATTAGTATTTTAGTATTTTTTTGTACATGGCGGAGGTGGATGAGATATACAGGTACACATATACATACATGCACACATGTACAGTAGGGCTGTCCCCGAAGGATAGCTCCACTTTAATCTTGAGAAGCTGCTGAGCTGCAGTAGGCATGATCCTTGTTTCGCTGCGAAGCTTCGACTGTGAGATTGACAGTCGAATCAGGCTCCGCCCATCGAAGCATCGAATCGTCGACTATTTATGTACGCAGTGTGATGGAGCATAGTGCAAAGGATGCTGGAATAAATAAGTATTATGTGCGGTGTTATGTACATGAGGTAGGTGGATTTGGTATACAGTATCTCCAATATGACAACATAACAGTATGAACAGCACTGAAATAGAGAATGGTGAATAAATAAATAATAAGTGGAAACCAGTAAACAGGTGCTTATTAGAGACAGAGTTACTGGGTTATTGCACAGGAATTGTTCCTGACACTGTGAGTCAGAAATCAGCTGTTCATCAGAGTGATGGCTTGTGGGAAGAAACTGTTCCTGAGTCTGTTGGTTTTTGCGTACAGTGCTCTGTAGCGCCTACCAGAGGGGAGGAGCTGGAACAGGTTGTGTCCGGGGTGAGATGGATCTGCAGTGATGTTTCCTGCCCGTTTCCTGACTCCTGAGTCCTGAATGGAGGGCAGGTTGGCACCGATGATTTAGTAGAAAAGTATTAACAATGCAACATATATTCAATTCAATTTTATTTATATAGCGCCAAATCACAACAACAGTTATCTCACAGCGCTTTTCATAAAAGAGCAGGTCTAGACCGTACTCTATGATGCTATTTACAGAAGCCCAACAGTTCCCATCAAGAGCAAGCACTAGGCGACAGAGGCAAGGAAAAACTTCCTTTTAAGAGGCAGAAACCTCGAGCAGAACCATGGCTCAGGGTGGGCGGCCATCTGCCTCGACCGGTTGGGGGTGAAGGAGAGAGAGAGAGATGTAAGGAGAGAGAGAGGGGAGGGAGGCAGCCTACACAATATACACACAGAGGTACAGACAGTGAAGGTGATGTTGCTATAGACTAAATGAAAAATGGTACAGATATTTATAATAGTGTTAATGGTAACAATTGTAATGTTAATGATTATAATAACAATAATAAC
>NC_060169.1:36684348-36685686 GCF_021292245.1 Micropterus dolomieu | reverse complement strand
CAGAGCTACCGCGCTCGGTACGGGGCTACAGGGTACAGGGCTACGGCGCAGGGTACGGGGCTACGGCGCAGGGTACAGGGCTACTGCGCAGGGTACGGTGCTACGGTGCAGGGTATAGAGCTACCGCGCTCGGTACTGGGGCTACAGGGTACAGGGCTACTGCGCAGGGTACGGGGCTACGGCGCAGGGTACAGAGCTACTGCGCTAGGTACGGGGCTACGGCGCAGGGTATAGAGCTACCGCGCTCGGTACTGGGGCTACAGGGTACAGGGCTACTGCGCAGGGTACGGGGCTACGGCGCAGGGTATAGAGCTACCACGCTCGGTACTGGGGCTACAGGGTACAGGGCTACTCAATTCAATTCAATTCAATTTTATTTATATAGCGCCAAATCACAACAACAGTTATCTCACAGCGCTTTTCATAAAAGAGCAGGTCTAGACCGCACTCTGTGATGTTATTTACAGAAGCCCAACAGTTCCCACCAAGAGCAGCACTAGGAGACAGAGGCAAGGAAAAACTTCCTTTAAGAGGCAGAAACCTCGAGCAGAACCATGACTCAGGGTGGGCGGCCATCTGCCTCGACCGGTTGGGGTGAGAGAGAGAGAGAGAGAGAGAGGGGAGAGAGGCAGCCTACACAATATACACACAGAGGTACAGACAGTGAAGGTAATGTTGCTATAGACTAAATGAAAAATGTTACAGATATTTATAATAGTGTTAATGGTAACAGTTGTAATGTTAATGATTATAATAACAATAATAACAATAAGACTAGCAACAATAGTCATTGCAGCAGAGGGTGTCGAGCAGGAACACGGGGGCAGCAGGTGACCCGCAACCACAGATCCAGACTCCACAGCTCCAGAGCCAGAAAACCTGCAGGAAGTGATAGGAGAGAGGAGAGAGACAAGAAAGCACAAGACTACCAGAAAGGGGAGAAGTTGTGTTAGTAACATGGATTAATGTTATGAGGTTGCATACAGAGGGAGAGAAAGTAGAGAGAGAGAGGAGCTCAGTGCATCATGGGAAATCCCCCGGCAGTCTAGGCCTATAGCAGCATAACTAAGGGATGGTTCAGGACTCACCTGAGCCAGCCCTAACTATAAGCTTTATCAAAGAGGAAAGTCTTAAGCCTACTCTTAAATGTGGAGATGGTGTCTGCCTCCTGAACCCAAACTGGAACCTGGTTCCACAGAAGAGGAGCTTGATAGCTGAACGCTCTGGCTCCTAGTCTACTTTTGGAGACTCTAGGAACCACAAGTAACCCTGCATTCTGGGAGCGCAGTGCTCTGGTGGGGTAGTAAGGTACTATGAGCTCTTTAAGATAAGATGGTG
>NC_060169.1:36681024-36684248 GCF_021292245.1 Micropterus dolomieu | reverse complement strand
TCTGTCAGCCTGGCTACAGTGCTGAAAAGAAACCTGGGGTTGTTCCTATTTTCCTCTATTAATGACGAGTAGTACGCTGCTCTGGCATTACGGAGGGCCTTCCTATAAGTTTTAAGACTATCTTTCCAAATTAAACGAGAATTTTCCACTTTGGTGGAACGCCAATTCCTCTCAAGTTTCCGCGATATTTGCTTTAATTTGCGAGTTTCAGTATTATACTATGGAGCTAACCGTCTTTGTTTTAGTATTTTCTTTTTTAGAGGGGCTACAGAGTCGAGTGTCATTCGCAGCGAGCCTGCAGCACTATCAACAAGATGATCGATTTGGGAGGGACTGAAATTAGCATAGGAGTCCTCCGTTACTTTGTGACTAGATAATGTATTTAGAGCTGATGGAATCGCATCCTTAAATTTAGCTATAGCACTATCAGACAGACATCTTGTATAGAAATTTTTGCCCAATGGCGTGTAGTTCAGCAATACAAACTCAAAAGTTATCAAACAGTGGTCGGATAAAGAGGGATTCTGTGGGAACACCACTAAATGTTCATTTTCAATACCATACACCAAAACAAGGTCGAGGGTGTGGTTAAAACAGTGAGTCGGTTCATGAACACTAACGCAGTACTAAAGCTGTCATTCTCAACGTCCACATGAATATTAAAATCCCCTACAATAATAACTTTGTCCGTTTTAAGGACTAAAGTTGACAAAAACTCTGCAAATTCAGATAAGAATTCAGAATACGGGCCAGGTGTTCGGTACACTATAACGAAGAGAATTGGTTGCATATATGAATATATATATATACATATATAGATACATACAACACATAAGAGATACAAATATACAGATAGCTAGAGGGGACTACAACAAAATGTTGGTGTAGAGGGAGGAGAAAAGAAAAGTATATTTTTAAAAAAACAAACAAAAGAATATCACAGAAAAACCTTCAAGCGAGTACAGATATTAAGTACCTTCAGAGCCTTTTTTTTTGGAAGAGAAATTAATTGTTCTAAAATAAACATTTATTTGTAAAATACTATAAATGGGTTTTATTGTTTGTAAATTATGAAATAATGGTCACAGTTTTGCCTTTCATTACTCAAAACTCCACAAAGGACATTCTGCCAGAACAAGCTGAAACCTGCATATATATAATCATTAATAAATGTACATACATCCTGCCAAAATTGTTTTACAGAAGTACAGTGTCAAAACAAATGTAATATTGTTTCTATATGAGTCTCACAGAAGGTACAGTTAGGATCATTTTTAAACCTCTTCATGTAATACTTAGTGGGGTAGAATCTATGAACAATCTTTGTAGGAGCCAATTTGATTGTTTATATTTATTTTTGTTTGTAAATTTGTATATTTACATATTTTTGCGTGATTTGTTAATGCTCATGTTTTTGCACGTCCAAAAGGCATAAAGGAGTGTGCCGCAGCTTAGTGGCGTAGCTGACTGAAGGAGCATACAGTTTTTAGAACTTGCGTGGCTTGTATAGATGCCCTTAATACCTCAGTTAACGTGTAGTTCACGCATCTTTCAACCTTTTGTAAGCAAGAAGTAAATAAAACACTCACATGTTGGAACGCACTATCTGGACATTATAATATATTTTTTGGTTCATGTAATTCTACAAGCAAACAAGTGTCATAGCCTAAGTCAGTCCAAGAGTGATTCACACAAAGGAAAAACAAAGTGGTCACTACAATTTTAAAGTATACTTTCTTCACCTTGTTAATAACTAAGTATTTATGGGGCAACATTCAAATGTTTCTCCAGCACAGATCATTGACAATGATCAGGAATTCTTACTGGTTGGTAGGTGATCAAATACTTATTTCATGCAATAAAATGCAAATTAATTATTTAAAAATCATACAATGTGATTTTCTGGATTTTTGTGTTAGATTCCATCTCTCATAGTTGAAGGGTACCTATGATAAAAAGTACAGACCTCTACATGCTTCGTAAGTAGGAAAACCTGCAAATTCAGCAGTGTCTCAAATACTTGTTCTCCCCACTGTGTTCATGATAACACTCCTCTTAACATTGTCAATGGTTACTCTTAAGTACGTCAGTTCATTTTTAACTGGGATGCCACAATAAGAAGTTAAACAGTTTTTAACAGCCATGGGTTTGCATTTCTCAATGTTCAGAAATAGACCAGATGCTTTAAAGAATGGCTCTATTACTTTAAGTGAAGCAGAAATCTGTGTATCATCACTGAGAAAAAGCGTAGTATTATCTGCCAGTTGGTTCATCACAATCTCTTTGCCTGCTATAAGAATACCCTCTAGAGAGCTTTCAGTAGTAGAATTTGTAAGAAGCTCAGTTACCAACAGGAACAGGTAGGGGGAGATAGGACAACCTTGCCTAATGCCCCCCCCCCTCAAATCTTGGAGATGAGCCACGTCTAAGTTCAATAGCTTTGCAAAAGAAGTCTCCAAATCCAAATTTTCTAAGAGAATGAAAAAGGAACTGGTGTTCAACAGTATCAAAGACCTTGTGAAAGTCTATTAACAGGATGAAGCTAATTCTCAAATATGAAATCTGAGTAATCCGGAATGTCCAAAACCAATCTAATGTTGTTTGAAATGTGTCTATGTGTGACAAGTTAAAATAGAACACATTAATAATTGAATTGGTGGCTGGTGGCTGACGTATTGCTGACGTATTGCGGTAAGCGTGTCGACTCATTTCCGTTTCCGGTGCTTGTGTGTTGGTACCGTGTTGTGCTGCTCTCGCTAAATAACAGTTACATTTGTTTGATTACAGCGGCCAACTGTTCGCTAAACACTTATTCTTTACAGTAATTTTGCCTAAGCACTCACAGTTCTTTCCATCTTTTAGTGACTGCTGTTCAATCTCATACTTGTTCTAAAGTTTTGGTAGCTGACGCTACAGTACTTTAGCTTAGCCGTTAGCGACTTTAGCTTAGCAGCTAGCGATGGCTTCTCCTTCTCCCTCTCTCTCCTACTTTCTCCTGCTCGGTGTGTCAGATGTTCAGTTACTCCTCTGCCTCCTTTAGCGGTAATGGTACATGTAATAAGTGTAGTTTATTTATAGACATGGAGGCGAGGCTCAGTGATTTAGAAGTCCGGCTCCGCACCTTGGTAGATCAGTCTTTAGCTACTGTAGCTAGCCAGTCCCCGGTAGTCGGTGCGGAACGGCCTGAGTTAGCCTCTGGTAGCCGTCCTCCGGCATCCCCTGTG
>NC_060169.1:36594505-36680924 GCF_021292245.1 Micropterus dolomieu | reverse complement strand
TCGAGGCAGATGGCCGCCCACCCTGAGCCATGGTTCTGCTCGAGGTTTCTGCCTCTTAAAAGGAAGTTTTTCCTTGCCTCTGTCGCCTAGTGCTTGCTCTTGGTGGGAACTGTTGGGCTTCTGTAAATATCATCATAGAGTACGGTCTAGACCTGCTCTTTTATGAAAAGCGCTGTGAGATAACTGTTGTTGTGATTTGGCGCTATATAAATAAAATTGAATTGAAAAAATTGAATTAATAATCTGTATATTAGTTAATTAAGTATAGTAACTTCATGGTCTGTGATGTTAAGATGTTTACTGATGTTAAAAAAACAGTAATAAATTAATTTGCAAAAGTTCATAAGAATTACCATAACCATAAAATATATCATCTGATTTAAAAAGTTAAAATGCTAAAAAGTGGTTTATCTTACATTGTTTATTTTGTTCTTGATTTTTGTAATTTGCAATGTAAAAGTTTTGACCTAGAATCCGGAGGCCGTCACCTTCCGTTTCCACTCACATGCCTGGGGATGTTGCGGTATTTTCCTCATTAGAGTAAAAGTTCTTGCTGAGGAAACAAACTCTCATGATTGTATCTCCCCATTATCAGGGGCGAAAAATACGCCTCATAAAACTTGACTGTGTCTCGTCAATAATCGAATCCAGAACCCCCTCAAGTCTCTTTGCTAATAGCAGAGCCAAAATCTTATAATCATTATTAAGGAGAGTAATTTGACGCCATTTATCAATTAACAGATTGTCTTTCTTGGGCTTGGGAATAAGCGTTATTAAACTTTGAGTCATAGTGGGAGGGAGAGCATTTTTCCCTATACTTTCTATGAAGACCTCAAGCAAAAAAGGGGTTAGTTGTTTAGCAAATAACTTCTTTCAGTTTTGAAATAAGGCCATCAATTCCAGAAGATTTGTTGTTTTTCAAATGCCTAATAGACTCAGCAACTTCTTCAATGTCTAATGATCCATAGAAATTACTACTGTATGTAGCAAGGACCACACCATCAATGAGTAGTATATGAATAGTGCTGTTAACATAATTAGATTTTTCAAGCATAAAACATATGCTGCATTTTGTTCTCCCTCTTCTAGCCATTTTTTGCAAGATCTAATGAAGGCAACCTCTGCTTTTAATCTATATATTTCATCTAGTTTGTTTTGCAATGCAGACAGTTTTAATTGTTCCTCCTCAGAGAGACTGTCGGGCAATCTTTGAGAAAGAGATGCTATATTGACAGCGACATCTTCTTCTTCAGCTCTTCTGGGTTTAGCAACAGTACTGCCATGTTTCCTAAGATAGTTGGCAACATCAAATTGAAAAAGCTCCCAGTACTTACAATAAGATCTTTCGGTACAAGCTTTTCCCCAATAAAGCAAAATGATTTCCTTAACCTTAAACTGAACTATATTACTATTTAATAAGGAGCTATTCAGCTTCCAGTGAGAGGCTCTGCCAATATTCAAATCAGCAGACAACTTAATATTAATGCAAATTGCTTTATGATCAGTAAGTGGAGTAGGAACAATACTAGTAGTGATACAATCTTGATCTACAGAATTTGAGCCAAAAATCTATTCTGGACTGTCTGGAACCTGTTTTGTTGCTCCATGTATATGACCTGTCAGATGGGAACCAAATTTATCCATAAACTTTTTGTTCGGCTATCTATCAAGAGCATTGTCTATTGTAATATTAAAGTCTCCTCCAATCAATAGAATCGGGTTGGGGAATTTAGATTGCCATTGACAGACATAATTGTCTACAGACTCAATCAATATGTCATTGTCATGTTTAGCGTTGTATCCATAACATTTACAATAATGAACAGATCGTCAATGTGGCTGCACACTAGCCAAAGTGGCCATTTGGATCACATGTTAAGTTTAAAAGTTTACCATCAAACACATTTTTCATTATAGAGACACCAGTGGAATGTATAGAACCATGTGAGAGCCAGAGATCATTGCCCCACTGAGACTTCCAGAAATTAGTGTCCTTAGAATCTGAGTAAGACTCCTGAAAAAATATTTTCTGCAGTTCTGACTGTCGGTTGTAGTCTGCTCCTGTCCTATTTGGTGGTAGACAGTGATGGAGGTGCAGAGGACAGACTGGTGGATCAGCAGGTCCTTAGGCAGGTTGAACTTCCTGAGCTGATGCAGGAAGTACATCCTCTACTGGGCCGTCTTGATGATGGTGTCCGTTTTGGGCTCCCACTTTAGGTCCTGGGATATAGTGGATCCCAGAAAACTGAAGGATTCCACAGCAGACACAGGGCTGTTTTGAAGAGATGGGGGGCAGAGTGTGTGTGTGTGTGTGTGTGGGGGGGGGGGGGGGGGGGGGGGGGGGGTAGTCTGGGTGCTGGATGTGATGTTCCCCAGCCTCACCTGCTGACTCTGTGGAAGCTGGCACAGTGAGCTGGGTGAGTTTGGTGCTGAGGATGTCCGGGATCATGGCGTTGAATGCCTGTCAAGGTGTTGCAGGATGTAAAGCAGTCCCAAGTTGACTGCATCATCCACTGACCTGTTAGCCCTGTAGGCAAACTGCAGGGGGTCCAGAAAAGGGGCCTGTAATGTCCTTCAGGTGGGCCAACACCAGTCTTTCAAAGGACTTCATGACTACACATGGCGACAGGCCTGGAGTCATTCAATCCGAGGATGTTTTGGGGACCGGGACTGTTGTGGAGCATTTGAAACAGGAGGGAACTTCACATCCCACAACACAGTGTTGATTAAGTATACATTGCAAGGCTGGATTATTAGTAATTTGTGGTATTACAAACTGAAATGTGATTTACATTTTAGGACTAACTTGTATTTTTACCATGGACTCCAGATGATTGAAAACCTCAAATTTCATCCATGTCATATATGTTTGGCACACAATAGACTTTGTTTTTTTTTAGCTAAAAACCATCTGAACTGAATTTCAGCCGGTTTAATTAGTTGTTTGTATTATATGTTGCTAGAATTTAAAATAGAACATTTATGTTATAATCTTACAAATTAAAAAACATCAAACCAAATTTGTTTTGGAATTTGTGCAGCATAATACACTACAATACAGCAGCACACAATTGCAGCCTAAGAAATGACCATACAGTTGAGTCAGCATATCTGTCAACAAAAGTGTAACTTTGTAATCATCACAACAGTATTTACTGCAAGATGACTGCTTCAGTCAGTATTATATTTTACAAGAGTCCATGTAGTGTGTGTCCACCACAATATATATTCATATACGCAGTTGCTCATGCATGAGCGCACACATTCACTCACTGCCATGACTACAATTACTGTTGCTAATCTGTCACCCCTTCGTCATCCCCCCTTCCCAAACTAATTCAACCTAGAGAGCCATTGCCTTGGCTAATCCAACTCTCTGGCATTTACATTTAGAATGCTTTTGATTTATCAAATCATCCCAACATTGTGGTAAATTCACTTTCCCTTAATCCCCTTTGGAGAGGAGATTGAAATGGTGGAGCAAGGCAGGTCAGGGGGAAAATAAAAGCAAATTGAAAGGTGCTCATTTGTCAGCTTGGCTGCTTTCATGGAAGCCTTATTGTGTCAGAATGTAATTAGTGCTCTTCAGACAACGTTTTCGAACGGCTGTGGTGGTTTCTGTAATTCTGGGGGGCATTCACTGTGCCAGTGGGACACATAGGCCGTGTCAAAGCCTAACGCTTTTCTTTGTACTGCCCATCTACTGTCCTCACAAACCTAATCATCTAGATATAATTATGGACATCCAATATTGAGAATGGTTCAGCGTGAAAGCTCTTATAAGAAATGCAGGTGACTTATGATCTGTTCCTTTCTGACAGTTATTCGCCGCACTTCTCACTTGCAGCTGGGTGTGTTCATAAACATGTTGCATTCCAGCAAGCATTTTTCTGAAAGGAATCTTAGTTTTTGTAAATTAGTTTAGCAGTTTATTTAGATAACCATTTGTATCAGTATCTTTCCTGGAGTCCACAGGTGCTGGGAGCACAAGAAACTTTTTCACAAGCAGAAAGTCATGAAGTCATTGTGGCGTTCACACAACATGACTGATTGTTGACAGGGGGTCACTCACTACACGAGCTGACAACGGCTGTGTTACCTGACGGCTGGTCTTCAAACCACGTTTTGTCAAGAAAACACACGTGAAATGTGAAACGGGAAATGAGGCAGACCTACACAAGAAACAGCTGTTGTTTGTTAATATAAAGATAGAAATTATAAAGACAAAGAATATGGGTGAAATAATGGATTAGCACATACAGGAAGCAGGGATCATCTGTGCTACAGAGATTTGTTTTTGATTTGTTTTGTAATGAAAGATTAGCTGCCTTCTCTCATTGGCTGGATGTCGATGACAAGTTGGCCGACAGCTCCAGATAGATTTGGCATGCTAGATATTTGGATGGCGTCTGTGATGTTTCAGTGGTGCAACGGGGAGCCTGAGTAGTTCACACATAACGACTTGCGATCGATCGCTGATTTACACTTGATCACAGCCTGACGGTCGCCGAGCTCACTGACTGGCAAATCGTGTAGTGTGAGCTAGGCTTTAGTTATAAGGTGCTAAATGTCACTGTGTTTGATGTTGCCCTATCAGATGATTTCTGTGTATTATTTGATCTTTCTATTACATCAAAAATCAACATTAGATCTAAAAAAAAAAAAAGACAAAAAAAAGAAAAACATCAATGAGCATACGCTACAATGTTTATTAAAGCCATCAAATCTGTAACTGTCCCAGCTTCAAATCATGTCGATGTACTGAATACCTTCAGTTCAAAGATTTCAAATGTGATTGATGCCATTGTTTCTGCTACTGAGCAAAGTGCAATTGATTGCTAGGAAGTGCCGAAAAGCAGAGCAGAAATTGCATAAATCAAAACTACAGATTCACTTTGAAATCTACAAAGAAAAATTCCATTTAAGGTTAGGGCAATCATTCTTCTCTGAGATCATCAACAAGAACAGTAATATCTCACACATCCTGTTTGCGATTGCTGACAGTTTAACCAACTCTCTGGTCCCAATATCCCTGAAACTAATATCTTACTTTTGCAATTCTTAGAATTGTAACTCTTTTACCTTGCTACCATTCTAATTACTATAGCCTAACAATAAACGTAAATATGGATGGTGATACACTGCTTGCACAGTCGACCTATACAGCCGTTTTTCTGGTGAGGGCGGTCTTTTTAAAACTGTACTAATCTCTTTGGCTGTACATGATCAGAACTTGGTATTACTTTTGATAAACTGTCAATTTACATTTAACACACAAGGCAATCTACAATGATGAACTTTGTTAATAATGTGAGTTGTCTATACAATAAACTTATCACAAAGAAAGAGAGAATTGGAATCCCGAAAACATCTTTATTACAAACATTATGAAGGTCCTCTTCTGACTTCTTCAAAGGAAGTGTTTGAGACCAAATTTACCAAAGTACAGTTGAGAAACGACATTGATCTCCAGCAAAATCAAACTAATAAAGGTGAAATGAAGGGCCCTGTTTTATTTGCAAAGTGGTCAGTGTTGGTCCCACAGACCGTGTGGGCGTCTCCACCTGGTGCTTTGGTTCATGCATGTGCAGCAGCGCAAAGTGTAAACCAGCTGAGTGAAAGTGAATATAGATCAACGGGGTGTGGTTATTAATACATTCACTCTCAGCCAATCATATCACTGATCTCATGGCTTTGAATCAGCTGAGCGAACCACACAGAACCACACTTTTTTTTACAGTTAATTAGTACAATCAAAGATATAACATTGAATGTAGAAACAGTTCAGTGAAGTCATTTATATGATCTAACCAACAGTTATATATATCTGTTTTTCCTCTGTTTTGTCACTGTGTTGGTGTGTAACTCTGAGCGTGGCATTCCCACCCCTCCTCTCTGGGCTTGGTACCTCCACACCGGGGCCGGAGCTAGACTCTCAGCACAGTGGGGGCAGAGTTTCATCACGGGCCCACCTTCTACCAAGTCATTTATACCAAGTTTACGTGATGTTACTTTATGATTGATGTTTTTTTAAACATGTCTGCTTAGAATAGATTGTTTTTTGTTGGTAATTGTCATTCGTGTGGTGGATTAGCATTGAAACCAGGAGTGAAGGGACTGTTTCATTTGATAAGAACAGCTGAACTTTATTTATATTATTAGAACTAAACTGCATGCAGCTCCTCTCGCCCGGCCGCATCTTCTAACAACTGACATAAGCTTTGCAGCCCATGTAGCATGTGTAGAAGTGTGTGTGTGGTTATTCTATATCAGCCTGGTATCATTTGCATGTGATGTAATTAAAGTAAACACAGTGGATGTGACACAGCACTTCTCAATTCAATTAAAAAATCCTTCATTAATCCCCATACCGGGGATTAATGAAGATACTCGTACTTGCTGCTGACGAGAACAAACAATAAATAATTGAAGTACGGAGAATAAATAGTAAACAGTTGTATATCTACAGTATTGCACAATGACATTATTTCAGGGTTTATTAGTCCTGGTGTATGTATATTTTGTCTATGAGTCTACTGGGAGCCGTGCTGATAGTAAAGTCTGACAGCAGCAGGAAGGAAAGACTTGTGGTACCTCTCCTTGACGCAGCACGGGTGCAGTAGCCTGTCACTGAAGGAACTGCTCAGTGTCTTCAGAGCATCCTGCACAGGGTGGGATGAGTTCTCCATCATCAGGATAGTTTAGCCACTATCCTCCCTTCTCTAATCAGAGGTTGCAGATTTATCAACACATGTGTCCTGCTGCCTTCGGATGCTGCAGGGATTTAATGAACTGAAGGAGAAACTTTTCCTACAGTATAAATCAGCTGTGGACAAGCGATACTGCCAGAATAATTTAAATTCATTTATAGATCTATGCAGACTGGTTTGCAGACGTTCCTGCTTAAACCACAAGGTTTTTTTGTAAGACCTCTTCTTGTGGCATCATACCAACAAGCTGTCATCCTAAGTGCCCTGAACAGAGAGGATGATGAAGATGGACGTTTTCTGAGAAGCCTCTTACATCATTGAGACGGCTGTTTCCAAATGGGGGATTAGAAGGAACAATATGGCATGTGAAAGGCACGGCATCATGTGGAGATTTAAAGGAGCGTGTATATGTGACGCCTGAGCATGAGAACAGGCTGGTTGGGCAAGTTACTCAGAAATTGTAATATATTACTAGCTACTTATTACTCCTTAAAAAGTAATATTATTATTCTTTGCATCTTAGACTGTGACACAATAATAGCAGTAGCTCCTTACAGCTGAGGAAAGAACGCCTCTCTCCCTTTTTCTCCATTCTTCCTTTAGTTTTTGGACTAGCAGCGGACATGCACAACAAAGTCCGGTGCCGCTGAGCTGCCGCACAGTCGCACATTCACCTCAAGGATGGTGCGTTCAGTAACGCAGCGTTACTTGGATTATTAACTGTAATAATATTACTGTTATAGAAAAGTAATTAGTTAAGGAAAAGTAATATTATTACAGTCACGCGTTACTCAGTAACAGTAGCCCAACACTGGTTAGTGGAGAGAAAATTAGCTCAGTGTGGGGAAATACAGCATTAATCAGAATTATTACACAGGACCACGTTAACTATTCGTCCAACAATACAATCTCATTGGGAAGGAATTAACGTGAACTCGGGTAAAAAGAAGAAAAAGGAATTGCATATGTAAAGTGACTGAAAGTAAGTTACATTAAACAAAGGCAAGGGTTTTATAAATAACACATTTATTACTATGAACAAAGAAAGACAAACAAGACACAATAAAACACCAACTACACACAGCCCATAACTACTAAACCTACAACTGAACAAATAAGGAGAAGTGGAGGCAGACACACTCACAGACACATCTGTACCCTGAGAGGTGAGAGTGTGTCAGGCAGACTTTAATCTACTTTCTGGATTAGTGGATATGTGTAACTAGTTCTGGTTAGTCTGCTGTTCCTGCACCAAAGTCAGTATGCTTAGTCATGATTTCGCAACAAAACATATCATAACAGTTAACACACATTTAATTCCAAATGGCCAGCCTGTCCCTTTGTGAACTCCTCAGCCACATCTGGAAATGTGGGAGTATTGCCAGTTTGTCGGATTAGTGAAGGCCCATTGTCATTGTAAACTGGTCATTTGTCACTAATTCTTATTTGATGTCCTCCAGGAGTCTTTGCAGGGCCTGTTGCACGACCCAGAGGGGGGTCTCGTAAATGACCAGGCTGGAGAGAAATTCATTATTCAACCCTATAAATGAAACACCATTTTTATTACCTTGATTATAACTTGTGCACTAATATACCTATTTTTTATTTAATTTAAATCCTAAATCAATTTCACAAAACATTTTTTATGTACTGTCATAATGTAGACAATAAGAGATTATTACATTACATGCGTTAATTACAAAAGATCAACATTTGCTTATGTGCTGGTCCTTTGCAAAAAAATTGGGTAGCACAACAGGACAGTCACATCACAGGCCTATAAAAAGTCAAGGATAAGATATAAAGTCCTGACAGAGGGGACTCATGAAATGTACAATTCTTGCTCTACAGATCCATCATTGAGATTAAGGACTGTGCTCTTCATTATGGTTTTAGGTGGCTTTGAAAAGAGCCTTTGTGTTTTTTTTTAGATTAGGGCTGGAAGGAGATTAGGGTGTTAGGCTCTATGGATGTCTGCCAAGCCACTACACCAGCTAGAGAGGAACTGTAGGTTGTTAAATTCTCTCTCACCACCACTGACTCATTGGTGGCATTTTTGCTGCCCATACTGGCAATTTTGTTGCACTGCTGTGTAAGGCTCAGACATGTTGACAACATTTACTTTGCTGTGGAGAATTTGTTTTGTCCTTCAAATATCCTCAGCCAGCTCCTGGAACTAAAATGTAGCGAGGACTTTGCATGATACTCAAAGATCATACACAATTGCAATTCAGGACACACTAGGTGGTGTTACTGAAAACTCCTCCGAACTATGAAGCCTCTGTGTTCCACAAACACATGACGTCAGGGACCAGGATGGTCTTAAGTTTCAAGTTTTTTGTCACGTACACAGTAGAATGTATATGCAATTCTTAGATGCTTAGCTGCAGACTTAAACTAACAAACAGATAAGTGAAATAAAACTAATCTAACAACAGAATAGAAAAGTTCTGTGGAATAAGCTTGCTCAGTATTGTCAGTATGGCAGAGGCATCGAAGAAACCGAAGAAGACATCAGAGGAAGCGAGGAAGAGAAAAAGAGTGCATGACCAAGCAAGAGATTGGTTGGAAAGGTAGCCAACAAAGCTAGACAGCAACCTATGCAAGAGCACTTACAGTAATGTTACTGATCACAACCTGAAACACTCAGGTTGAAACTCTCTTGTGAAGACTGCCGATACCACCCACCTAGTCACTGATATGCTTTGCACCACTGCCACTGCTGTATCCTCCCTAGTAAATACAAGAGTAGAAACGGAAGAGAGTTGCTGGAATTGTGGTGGAGAGGACAGTGAAGTGAGCGGAGCGGTGAATGAAGTACGATTGCTGCAGAGCAAAACACTCTTTTGTTGGAATGAACGTGTAAAAGTAAGGTAGAGTAATCCCTTAACGAATGGTTTCAACCATCTACACTTGCATCATCCTCTGACCATTCATACCGTGCATCACCACCCTTCAAATCATCTTCAATCTCAGAGAAGTAGTTCGGGGAAGTCTATCTACTCACTGGCATAACGCCAAAATGGCCTAACACACAGGATTCTTTTTCCAGATAGACCGCCTGGTCATAAGTGCACCACAGCCTTTCTTTTTTGTTGGTTTGTTTTGTGTTGTTAACCTGACCCTTAACTTTTGATTAATTTAACTTTTGATTTTGCTGGATTGATTGAAATGAATTTACATTATTACTTTGGATGAACTGCTTTTTGAACTGATTCTAAACTGAATGGGGCCAATTTTGTGTTTTTGCACAGAGAGGACAATTTGAGCTGTATTATACCATAAAATAACAGCTTAATAAATAAATAACGGCATGGTCTATGTTCGAGTCATCTGGCTCTTCTTCACACCTGATTACAATTTACTCATCTACTTCCTGCTCAAATACTCCTGGGCTGTTGCTACAACATACTATGGCGACTGCATACTGCTTTTCATGGTAGTATGCAGTATAAAACTGTTGAATTGATTTATTTTGCTGTATGCTAGGCCAGGCCCATATGGAAAAGATATAGATAAATTTAGCTAAATGTTTATATCTTTTATCTGAAACTTGTAAGTAATATGTATAACAGTCAAACAAGACACAAGATCCTTAGTAAATTTGTGTAACTTGAGACTTGAGATAATATAAGATAATTTACTATAAATGACAGTAAATCTACATACAGTATTCTTAGTAGATATGTGTAACATCAAAGTTATATGAGCTGGGCAATCATTAGTGAAACCAAAATCTTGCAAGTATTGTATAAAAACCTTACGAGAGATATGTAAGATGTCACATATATTAGAGACATTAAAGTACATGGAAAAGCACATGATGAGATGACCAAAAAGAGTTTTTGGTATTTCTAAAATTTTATGACACTAGCATTGTCTCTGGTTTTTAGCTCACACTTTCTTCATGTGTTATATTTGTTGTTATTTATTTAAGAATTTATGAGCAATTATATCCAAAAAAATGGTCAAAATGAAGTTTTATTAAGTTCTTGTGAATGCGGCAAAGATTGAAAATTGCCATGTAATGTATTTAATATTAAGCAAAATGAAAGGAGATAAAAAAAAAGACCCAGTCATTTATTGCCATAGAAAGATTTAATTAGTATATGACATTATACAAGTATCAATACATTTTTTTTACATGGCCTAAGTTTATTAAGATGCTACTTTAATAATTGTTTTGACCCCATACCTTGCACTTCTGTCCTTTTAGATGTTACAATGAAATACATAAATGTTAATGACATGCATTGCAAAATGTATTAAAGAATAAATCTACATTTTGTAGTAAACATTTCACACTGCTGTGTGCTGTTTCATTATAGATTTGACAGATTCTCACATTAGATTACAGTAACAATAAAAGCAATTAGTTACTTTCCAGCTCAGCAACCTGAATGAACCTGAATGATTTGGTGAGCATCTTCACATTTAGTTTATTTACAGTAATATGTCTTAAGTAGCCGACATACAATTGAGCTGGACTGTGGAAAATGAATATACATACATGGTCTAACTACCTGAGCAGTGTTTATGGCTTTGTGAAAGTCTGTGGGAAAGTGGACAGTTGACATGTAGCTCAGTGGAGTTCTGATAAGAGAACCTCTGGCTAACTTCTGCACTGTGCAATTACCATAGTTTTGTTATGGCATATAAACTCTGATCACCCATGTCAATAAAGTGGGAGACAATAAATATACTCCCATCCTTCAAAAGCACAACTGAGTTGTTTCTTTGTTTAGTTTTGCTGTAGGTATGACCATGGATAACTTCTCCATTTACAGCAATTCTCTTGCAGTAATTTACCACAGAGTTTGTGGAAACCTCTCTCACTGCGTGGAGGGCAGCTTGATCACTGACAGATACTAATCTTACATTCGGTGGACCAAGGGCAGTCACCCCAGTGAACTTCGCAAACTTCTTGACATGATGCTTTTCAGTTCTCATTTCATTACAGAAATCTGTAACTTCTGCAGGTGAATTTGTTAAAAATTGCTTTGCTAAATGGGGAAAAGCTCGGGAGAACAGCACTTGTTTGCATATTTGTTGTGGTGCAGCTTTGCTACCTTTCCCTTGTTTCAGGAGGTATCCATTGAAATCTTCAAACATCAAGGCTGAGTGTGCCCATAAAGGACCACAATGCACAACACTTTTGCGTAAATGCAGAAGTGAATGAACATTGAATGTCATATGCTCTTCCCCATACAGCGACTGCACACCTCCAACAAAGTACACTAATGCTTCATTGGCGTGATTTATCTGTTCTGTATTTATTTCAGACCCCAACAGAATGCTTATGTCCTCTATCAGTAATGCCCAATGAGAGTGATACTTCTGTGGAAGTATGCCTTTTAGAACTGGCAAGCTATAGTACAGAAGCCAGTGTTGCCACTCATGGGCTTTCCAGAATTTGCATTCAGTGAGAGATCCTGGAACTCAAGCAACAATACCTGGAGGTTTTATAGACAAGGGGTGTTTGTCCAAGATAGCTGTTTGTGTGCCAAAGTACCATGGCTCAGAATAGCTTTTAGAATCGATCCATAAAGTTGCCATTTGTCTGCACACACCAAGCAACACACAGTCAGGGACCATCCCATTAATTAGATCAAACTTTGGTAAATCTACAATGGCAGATGGGCCCTTTATGCCCAATACTGTCGTCCCTTCTCTTTCAGCAATCTGTCCTATCTCTACTGTGGTTTTGTGATTTCTGTGAAACCCTTGACTTTCCTTTTCCTTTCCTCACTTGCACCCCCGGGTGAAGGCAGACTCATATTCACCATTAAGATTCTTAAAAATTTGTAGTAATGGCCTTGCTACTGCATCACACACTTTCACATGTCTCCATGACTGATCACTAGGATGTTGCCACTCAAAGCCAGCTTGTGAAAGATTGGCACATTCCTCTACAAATGGTTGGAAGTAGCAGGTCACGTCTGGTTTTTTTTGATCCAAACCATAAAGCACATAAAAGCACATGCTTATCTCTGCTCTCAGGGGGTATCTCATTAACACAACACAGTATTGGCCAAATACTAAATTTAGAGGACTGAAAGACTGGTACACCATCACAATTAAATGTAAGGGAGAGGAAATCCTCTTCACTAATTGATTTCAAGATCTGATATAAGGTGCCATCACATATATCACTTATTACATGCCTACTGTCATCAGCACGAAAACAGAGATCATGCATAACTTGATTCTCAAGAACATCCTTCAGTTGATCCTTTAATGGAATACTGATAAAGAAATGTCCTTCGTGTAAACTGTTTTTTACTGTTCTAGACGAGGAACATGACACACATTTAAGTGTTTCTTCTTGTGATTGTGACGTGCCAAGGTACTTAGTACATACTCTGCAGTAATGATGGCGTTTTAATTTATCTATAATACCAGCTAATGGTTTCTCCAAAAAATACTTGCTTGCTGGGACTGCACTTGTCTCACCAGAATGTAACTTTAGAAGTTTCAGCAGGTCTTCTGTCAATACACCTGTAGTGTTGTGTGTCAATGCAAAGGAGAGAATTGAGATGCAACTTTGCCCTTCTGTTAGTCCATGAGAGTGGACATCATCATGTATTTCTAGAGGGGTATTTTCCTAAAATTACAGAAAAAGAAGCACCATAATAAAACGTCTACTTTTACTTTACCATTACTTAACCTTGTTTTGCTCTACTCTAAATTCTCTCTAAATTCTCTAAATTGTTTTGCTCTACTCTAAATACTCTACTAAAAATTAAATGGAAGCCACAAACAAAAAGAGGAAAGACAGACTGTGGCTGTACATTTCCATGAGCCGCAGAGATAATCTGTGCATTTTGTCATAGCATTGTCTCGTGATTATTTAATTTGATTATTCTTCGGACACCACACATGTATGATCAAATTTAATATAAATAACTTCATAAATGTGTTTACCGTAGTTTTTTCTCACCTGTGCCAATGTGAAAGCTTCTGCTCTCTGCTCTTCTCTTTGGGCATTATCTTAGAGAGATAGATAGATAGATGCCTGCCTTTATGAATTTATTCAGAGTTCCTTAAACACACACACAAACACACATGCAATTATTCTTTTATTAAATAATTTTTTTTAATTTAATGAACTGGATCAATTTCTTTTTTGTATTATCTCTAAAGCTTTGACAATATTGTTTGTGTGACGTTTATGACAATAAAGCAAACCGAAATTGAAACTGAATTGAGAGAGAAAGAGAGAGAAATTTCAGATTATACTTTAATTCTGTCCTACCTGTGCTAATGTGAAACGTTCTGCTGTCTGCTTTTCTGTTTGGCTGGCATCTTCATTACAAGTCCATAATTCATTAAAAATAACAAGAGAAAGAGGGGAAGGGATGGGATAGATATATGTATGATATATGTCACATAGGAATTTCACACGTCAATTTTTCACAACAGATATGAGCTGCAAATATATCTTAAATGCTATAATATAGTTAGTAAGTTATTAACTTATCATCATATAAGCTACATAACTGTTAATGTTACAATGTAACTATAACTTTAGCTGATAAGATCAAGAGGACATAAACCGGGTAACACTTACATGATGTTGCGCAGTGTGTTTTTCGATGTCAGACAAAGTTCTGTTGATTTTCCTAAAGAAACAGTGGACAGTGACAGATCCAGTAGCACAAGTCAAAGATAACATGGCAAAGTTAACATTTTTTCAATGCCTGCATAAATATTTGGTCTCCTCCATTTGATTTCCATGTCAATATTAGTGAACCTTTTGTTTTTGATTCTAACGTTAAGCTTTTAAAATCAGTAAATAGAATGATTATTATATGTTTACTGCATTTGGTTGCACAGCCTTTGGCCAAAATATTCATGTTCAAGAACATCTTGTAGTCAGTAAGTTAATGTGCTTTCTGTATTTCTTTAACGTTACCTGACAATTTCTGGTTGGTTGTAGGCTATAGAGGCACCTGTCAGGTAGGACTGGGCTAACGTTATATGAAAGAAATTAAAATCACAATAATCATAAGAACATATCAAATTTTCTGCTCACCTCTATTAAATCACAATTTGTGAAACCTAAGCTGCAATTTTCAGATTATGTTCCTTTGAATATTTCAGATCAAATTTAGTAAGAAATTTGTTTAATATGTGCTTGATTTTATCAATTTAGACAACAGAATTGTGTATCACAATATATTCAAAATGAGTATTAAATTTCATTTTGAGTTGCAGTAAATCTAACTTGCCTAACCCTGCAGATACCCTGTATAGTAGAAGTGTTTTTTTGTTAGAATACTGATGTCAAATGTTAGCTTATTAACAGTTTCTGCCAGTCATTTATTGATTGCTAAGCCAAACAATGATTTTATTTATTTGATCATTTTAGAACACATGGAGAGGAAGTTTGCAGTGGTGCGGTGGAGTGAAGGGGAGGATTATGGGAAGCTCAGTGACATAAAAACCGATGCCATAAAGGGGTATGATGATTCCAAGATGGACCAGGATGGGAATCCCTTTGCCACCTACTCAGCCGTTATTGAATGGCGCCATGGGAGGAAGCAACGAGGAGGCTGGCCTCACTACAGAGGCACTGTCATTTTTGTTAGTGGTAAGTTAGAGTTACTATGGTTTTAAGTGATGGTTGTCCTCTTTAATTTACAGCACTTCAAAAGTTTTTTTTAGTGTCCAAACTTAAATAGGGCGAGATTCAGCCTGTTTAAGCTGATGTGTCAACTTGCCAAATGACTAAAGACTTTCTCGCATTTGTTGTGTGCTATAATAGTTACACAACTATTCTAATTCACACAAACACAAGTACTATGTCGTTTTGATGCTGAAAGTGCCACAATCAGTATGTCTTCACATAGTTGTAAGCCTCTGTAAATCTGACATTAAAAATGAGATGAGATAATAACACATTGCATATTGAAACCATGTTGAAAAATCATTGTTTTTTGAATAGTTATGTATGTTTATGTCAGATGCCATGTATACCCTATGCATAACCCCCTGAAAATTTGCCTAGAGTATATATAGGGTATGCAAGTACACAAGTATATGAGCAATGCATACAGAGCATGCATGCAGTGCTTGCACTCATTTAGGAGCACACATCACTAACTTCAAGTACATGTTCAGTCTTAGTGTTACAAGAGAGTGATCTGGTGTAATCAGCTGTTTGAGTATAACTCTGGGCTGTGTATTTTGCTTTTGTTTTTTAGCTACTCGTTTTGAGACAATATGTAAACTGAACTCACTGCTGAAGGAAGAAGAACCTACAGAGCTGACAAAGAGGGCCTCATTGGCCCCCCAAAATAATGGGTATGATTCAGATTGCTCAACTGATCTTGAGACTGAGTCTCAGCAAGTAAAGGTGACATTAATTTACTTAGCTCCTATGCAATGACCGTATTTCCCAGTGGTACATAGAATGTGTAAGGAGTTGGCACTACTGTGTAATAGGCATTACTATCTATCTAAATCAGTAAGGATCATTGATTCTTGATACTGATTCTCTTGTACAAAATGGCTGCTCAACTCCAGCAATAGCTGTGTTTTTATTTTGGTTTTGTGTCTCAGTAATTATTTTTTCCTATCTCTTGATGTAGGCAATATGTAGTATGGCAGATCTGACTTGCTTATATGACTAAAGTCTGTTTGGCTGAAGAAATCAGACATACCGATATTTTAAACTTTAATGCTCACCTTGTGTCCAGGTCGAGATCCATCCTGGGAGCGGAGTCATGGTTGAGAAACTGGCGTGGGCCTATGCCCTCAATGCCAATTCAATCAATTCATCCAATAAATTGGATGCCATTTACAGTATGTTTTCTTCTTTTTAATGGGTGTTTGATCAACAGTCTCTGTTTTTGTGTATTTCCTGATTCCAGCCTACTGTAATAATTTATTGCATTGTTATTTTTTTTTTTCATGTTTAGGTGCAACTCTTGAGAGGTGGCCAGGGACCCAGCTCTCCAGCATTGGAAGCACGATCAATGCCAAGATTACAGAGCTCCAGTCAAAAAGTAAAAATGTTGGTGCGTACCCAGCTCCCCATTAAACTGTTTTGTTTGCTCTGAGTTTCACACAGGTGTGTCACATAGTCCTTGGCCCTGAGGCAAAACAGGTTCTGACTACTGCATTTACTGCTTAGTGCCTGTTTACTCTGAGATATCCAGTGTGCATAAGAATAAAACCGGCATAAGTAAGCCATTAAGGCATTTTAAATTTAGTTTTTGTTGAAATTTTGTGTGCTTTGCAATTTCAAAATTGAGTATACTCAAAATATCTATGTAAACAGTATTCGGCAGTATTAGCATTATGCTCAGAGCGATTGATTGCACTTAAGCCTCATTCCTCGTACCTCGAATGTGAATACACCTGTTTGTATTGACAAGTTGTTGGTGACACTGTTCCCATATTAGAATAAGGATAGAATAACCATGTACTCCTCCGGTTTGTATGCAGGCATGACACTGTGTGAAAATATCAAATCATGAAAGATATTCCTATGTAGTCACAAGTTCATTTAAATGTAATATTTGAAAACATATTGTTCTTAAGATTAGGTTTTACTGCTGTCAGCACTGTAATCCCAGCAGTGTTTAACTGTTAATAAAGACTGTTGAAAAGATTGCCTACCAGCTTTGTTTTTAATATTACAGATCTATTCGGACTGTATTTATGTCATTGTGTGGTAGAAATTAGTTCATCTGGGCATTGACCAAACCATGCCTTGCCAGTTTTAACTCAGCTTCATCAAATGTTTGACTATAGAAAGTGTGTTTTTAATGCTGCTATGGTAATATTCATTGGCTGATGTGATTTTACATTACATACAAAAAACCTATATAGAATGGTATATAGTCATATTTAAAAAGTATATGTTTTTATACATATATGGCCATTTTACTTGGCTGACATATAACAAACTTATAAAAAACATATAATGAAAGTAAAGTTTACGTTTAAATTAGATATACTTTCCACACAAGAAAGATATATGTAATTGTAAATATTATATAATATAATATAATAATATATAAAATGCACATGTCTTTATAAATAAGACATGTTTTAAATAGTAATTAAAAATGCAAAAATGATATGGAACATATACAAAAAACATACTTACAAACTGCCATGTACTTTCCTTATAAACAGCATATATATTGTTTGTTTGATTCATACTTAATTCATATAATTATGTTGTATGAGAAAAATGCGAAAGTGACCACTTTCATGAGTAAATCATAATATGAGACATATAACTCTCATGAGACATATAATACAAATAAAACATAAACATTTACTATTGTAGGAAATGGGAAATTCTGTTTCTTTTCCATATGGGGGCTTAGCCAGTTTCCAGTTTTGGAAAGCCGAAGTAAATAGGAAAGATACCACTTTGTACATGTTTTTTTCTAATTTAATCTTGTGTGAGGAGAACATCTGTAACAAACCTAATATTCTAGCTAGTTAAGTTAAGCCTGCTAAACTAACATTTGATATCACAAAGACAGCAACGTTAACCTTAGCGACTTGTGATCACACTTCCACCAGATCGCCTTTCTCAATTCTTTCTCGACACCCTTCTGTCTGCCTGCCTCCTGCCATCACTGGCCACTGTGTCTATTATAAAGACTTCTAGGTACGTGTTGTGTCACTAAAATGGGAGAATCAAAAGGGCCAAACTTCATTGTAAGCGTTGTTTCAAAAATGCCCTATGGTAATTATGCATTTCATAATCACTTCTATAACTGCATGCAATAAATAATGTTTTTGATGTGAAGTTATGTTTTAAATTGTATGATTAACAGCTAAAAATAAACATCTGCGACTTGAATAGGTTGTGGTCAATATTTATTAGCCCATTTATGTATGTTCACGTTTCTGTCATATGTTGAGTTGAATAGTTTGATTTATTGCCTGAACCCCTGAAAGGTAGGTAGTACTTGTAATACATAGGCTCAGCACAGACTCTCAATGGCTTGTCTCTTGCAGTTCTAATGGTCTGCTTCCTGAAGAGCAGAGGCATCATGCTGGCAACCTTGACTCACAGAAAGTGCACTGCTGGACACTACACTTAGCACTAATAAAACGTATGGGGTATCTTTAGGAAGTAGACTACATTACGTTCGCAAAAAAGCACATACATACTGTATATAACGCATGAGGGGACACCAGGTCAGCTGCCAGGGAATTTTGAATATGCAGAGGAAACGGGACAAAATAAAAATGCAGAAACGCAGTGATACCTGATGGAAAAAAATGTTTGGCCTGTACTACTTTACATACCTTAATTTAACATGACATTATTAAAGAGTGGTGATAAAAGCTGGGCTTGTTTCTCCTTCACTCACCTGGTGCAACATTTGGTTTAAATGTCATGGATGGGTGCAAAGTTTGGGGCTTGGGCTGTTCTCATCACTTACTGTGTGACCTTATTTTCCTGAGCAGCAACCATATTGTACATCAGTTAAATGTAGGAAGCTTGTTGGACTGTAAAAGCTGATTCTTAGGATAGACTTTATTAACTGAGCTGAAGGCATAGCAAAGCAAAGGGCATTTGTTCATTATGACCGTATGCCTAATATTGGGAAGGTCCCCCTTTTGTTGCCAAAACAGCCCTAACCTGTGTAGACGTGGACTCCACTAGACCTGTGAGGGTGCACTTTGGTTTCTGGCACCAAGACATTAGCAGCAGATCCTTTAAGATCCTTTTTTGAGGTGGGGAAATAATAATAATACATTTTATTTCTACAGCGCTT
The DNA here is from genome assembly GCF_021292245.1 of Micropterus dolomieu. NCBI lineage: Eukaryota > Metazoa > Chordata > Actinopteri > Centrarchiformes > Centrarchidae > Micropterus > Micropterus dolomieu. The sequence continues at coordinate 36,661,459 of NC_060169.1, read as the reverse complement.
TTCAGGACAATCAAAGAGACTTTACAGGTAAAAGCAGAAGTCATGTACATTTAAAACCGATTAAAAACATAAATAGCATAATATAAAATATATGAACAGTAGATAGAAATGTGGTGCAGAAATACATAAGAGCAAGGGGCGACCATATAAATAACAAAATGACAAACAGCAGCAGGTGTATATAACATTATTTGCTGTTAAAAGCTAGTCTAAAAAGGTGGGTTTTGAGAAGTGATTCGAAAAAGTCCATGTCGCTGCAATCTCGGATGTGTATTGGTTGAGTTCCAGAGAGAGGGGGCTGCAATGATGAAAGCTCTGTCGCCCCAGGTACGGTGCTTGGTCCTGATTTGAGGTGAGAGGAGGTTAGTGTAAGAGGAGTGGAGGTTGCGGGATGGATTGTGGTGGTGGAGCAGGTCTGTGAGGTTGGAAGGGGCCTTATTATGGAGGGCTTTATGTGTGAGGAGGAGGATTTTGTACTGAATGCATTGGGGAACAGGGAGCCAATGAAGATTCTGGAGGACAAGGGTGATGTGGTCACGGGTGCGTGTGTGGGTGAGGAGGCGGGCAGCAGAGTGATGGAGTTGTTGATGGAAAGGCTGAAGTTCTTGGTGTTTTTTGTGAGTGATTTGGGGCCGATGATGATCATGTCAGATTTATTATAATTGAGTTGTAAGAAGTTGGTTTGCATCCAGGTTTATATGTTGGTGAGGCAGTTGGTCAGAGTTGCAGAGGTAACTGTGGTGATGGATTAGGTGGAGATGTAGATCTGGACGTCATCGGTGTAGCAGTGGAAGTGGAGACAATATCTACGTATGATGTTACTGAGTGGCAGGATGTAAATGATGAACAGGAGAGGACCAAGCACCGAACCTTGGGGGACGCCTTGTGACACAGGAGCAGTGGAGGAGGTGCAGTTACTGATGTTGATGAACTGTTGTCTGTTGGCGAGGTATGAGCGGAGCCAGGAGAGTGCAGTGCCAGTAATACTGGAGTAGGTTTCCAGTCGGGAGAGAAGAGTGGAGTGGTTGATGGTGTTGAAGGCTTCAGCGAGGTTGAGCATGATTAGGATGGTGAGGTGACCGGAGTCGGCAGAGAGGAGGAGGTCATTGGTTATTTTGAGGAGGACTGTTTCAGTGCTGTGTTGTGAGCGGAATCCAGATTGAACTAGTGAAGTTCCTGTAGATACTGTCAATTTTAGATTGAAAGAAAGACTGGACGGAGCTGCATTTGTCCACTGTAAAGGTTGTAGAGATGGTCTCGGGGGGGCTGAGGAGTTGGAATGTATGAGGTGTGAGTTAAAGGTGGACCGGACAGTGTTGAGAGCATTTTTGTATTGGTGAAGGTAGTCTGTGTATGCGTGAAGGTGAACTGTTAAGCCATTTTGTTGTAGAGCCTTTCCAGTTGACGCTTGCAGGATTTTATTTTGTGTCAAGTTTAGGGGGTTCCAGGGAGCTGAGAGTGTGAAGGAGACGGTTTTGGTTATAATGGAAGCCAGCAGGTCAAGACAGGAGGAGAGAGTTTGGATGTAGTAGTTCACAAGGTCAGAGGGATTATCAGACAGTGGGGGGGAGGGGGTAGTTACTGCACTGGTGAGTGAGAACCACTTGTTTGTCCAGCACATCCCACTGATGCTCAATTGGATTAACCGACCGATTCCTTGGTGGATAAGTTGCTGTGGCAGGCAAAGATGAGGCAGGACCCAGCAGCAGAAGAAAAAGGAACGATTAGTAATGCATTTATTATATACATATAAGGCAGAAATATTTTATATATATTATAAACAGCAGGTTGCAATGTGAATATCAGACAATGACAACATCCTTCTATAAGTGAGGAATATCTGAATGTCTGTATGTTTATGAGCTGTTGGTCAGTGGAGGTGATTCAGATGTACGGGGTGATGATGACCCCAGGCATGTTGATGAGGAGGGAGAGAAGGAAGAGGAGGAGCTGCAGAAGGTGCAGCAGGACCTGCAGGAGGAGGACGACAATGGAACCAGAAAAAAAAACAGGTACAGGGGCAGTGTGCAGGGCTGAGTAGGCAATCATATGTAGAGATAGAATTAGAAAATTGATTATTGTTAGTCATATTTATGTTCTTTTGATTATATTTAAGGCTTGCCTGACCTGGTCTTGTTCAATGCAGTGGTGCCTTGCTTATACAAACTGAAGAGGCAGGTGTCATCCTGTAGTTTCTTGAAGGTCTTCAGCATCTGATTCACTTTATATAACAAAAACACTATTAGTATTAAAATAAGTCCCGGGCTGAATTTCAGTACCAGTACATCCCTGTTAGTGGCATGAACATACCTGTCAACCCTCCCGTTTTACCCGAGGGTATTTTTAACCTTTCTATAAATGTTTTTATTTTTAGACACTGGGTGTATTTGAAGTGTTTGCTACGTTCCCCTCCAGTATAGCTGGTTGCAGTATGTAACTTTAGAACATTAGCTGTAACAGAGACGGGAAGTCAACGGCACCCGGCAAGAATTACTTTAATAAATCAGATACCAATGTAGACTGTTTTTTCTTGCAAATGGATTTTATAAATGGAAACATTCCACAAAATTAAACTGCTGTAACAGTTGGCAATGTTGGGAAGGTTACTTTGCAAATGTATATTTTGTCCCCATCACTTTTTGAAAGTATTTGTTAAAAATGTTCTGAAAAATAGCTTGCCCCAAGAAATGTTAACTAACAAATGAAAATGCTTTGAGAAAGTTTTATTTGCACAACAAGAAAACATCCAATGCTATAGTTTTTCCTCATATAAAAAAAAAACCATTTTCATATTAAATTGGAGAAAATGTCTCCTGAATGCAGGAAAAGTCTTCTGGCGGAGGACCCCCAGACCCCCCACACATATATTTCAGCATCGGATATTTAATCTAAATAGTTCTAAAAATCAAAAAATCTTCTTGTCTTGTTCTCGTGCATCATCACATCTTGTATATATATCAGCTTGTATAACAGTGTAAATTTGCTGTCCCCTCAAAATAACACAACACACAGACATTAATGTCTAAACCGCTGGCAACATCATCTTTAGAAGAGGCTTCCTTCTGGGACGACAGCCATGCAGACCAGTTTGATGCAGTGTGGCGTATGGTCTGAGCACTGACAGACTGACCCCCCCACCCCTTCAACTTCTGCAGCAATGCAGGCAGCACTCATGCGTCTATTTCCCAAAGACAACTTCTGGATATGACGCTGAGCATGTGCACTCTACTTCTTTGGTCGACCACGTCGAGGCCTGTTCTGAGTGAAGCCTGAACTGTCCATCCGCTGTATGGTCTTGGCCATCTCTCAGTTTCAGGGTCTTGCAAATCTTCTTATAGCCTAGGCCAACTTTATGTAGAGTAGTGTTTCTCAACGGGGGTGGTACCGCCCCCCAGGGGGCATTCAGAAGATGATGGGGGTCGCTGGACTGGAAGCAATATTTTGTAAAGGGGGGTGCTGAGCTGGTTTTGGGGGCGTTTGTTGAGGTGAAAGTTCAAGGCGAGTTTACACCAAAACACTTTGTCACGCTGTCTTTAAGCGTCAGTTATGACGCATTGAGATGAGAGTGTTGGTGTGAATCATAACTACTCTTCTCTTTGGTGTTTCTGTCAGCTTCTTGTGGTGCAGCACTGTGCTGCCTTCAAGGGAACAGGAAGTCAGAGTAGCATCTTTATCATCTTTAGGTCATCTTTAAAATTTCAGCCACATGGCGTTTACTGTGTAAAATCTGGAAAATGGAGCCCTCTTTCTTGATATTAGGCCAAGTCCTTTAAAAGCGTTAATTTCTCTGAGGAATACACCGTGAACGCCTTTCTATCGCTGTGTTTACACATTCACAAGGGGGGTATTCCCTGTTTGACTTCCCCTGAAAGCAACTTAGCATCCAGCACCTGATAAAACACCAGCAAGCAGTAGCGGGGGGTGGGGGTGGATGGGTGAAACAGGATGAATTGTCTCCCCATTAAGAAAGACGATGTGCACATTTATGCACGAGGTACAGCAGCATAACGTCATTGATTATTTGAATCCCCCGACACTCCGACAGGATTGTTCAGGATGAACTGACAGCAGCCTCTCTGATCATGAAAGTAATTCGTTCGTTTCTGAATGTTGGTGAATTATAAAAAAACACCACTTAATTTCAGGTTAAAATGCGTTGCAATGCACCTTACTGAGATTGTAATGGGTATTTGCCGATTATTTACATTATAGGTCTAATACTAATAATAGCTCCCAACACTGCCAGTGAGTAATGTGACATGGAGATTTTCAATTAAAAAAATGTGACACTGTCAGCTGCACTTTATCCAGCTGCTGAAGGTAACGTGCGGATTTGTGGAGAGACCTCTGCCTGGTTGCAACCGTGTGCCGTTCTATCCTGCAGTTACCCTGTTTAAATACATGGAAAAAGTGTTAAAACAGAGGAGCTGGCCTATTAAAGCCCAGGAGTTAAAGCTGAATTAAAATGAATTAATTTATTATTGAGTTGAAAAGGTGCCACAATCACATTTAAAGAGGCTACTCCCCCAAAACAACAGACACAAAAAGGAGGGAAGACTAAATCATGTGTGTTGACTCAGCAGGGATGATATTTAGTAAGTTGATCTACAGGAGAAACATATTATAAAGCAATTAAGAATACCTGAGAGCCTTATTGAATTGTATTCTGATATATTTATTTATTCTGAATTTTGATTTCCCTTTATATAAATAAACACATTTCCACCAGAAATTGGACCAGACATTTTACCAGAATGCAGGAAATTAAGTCTTAAAAGTGCACCATCCAAGAAAGCTGTCTCTGTGTTTACAAAATGTTTCTGAGGAACATTTATTAATTAAATATAATTACCATTGACATGGCTTTGCTGTTCCCAGGGAAAGTCATAAAATTATTGTTTGTTATTCACTTATGTGCTTTTTTCATGATTATATAGATTATAATAGTAACAACAAACAACAACAACAACAACAACAATAATAATAATCAACAACATTCAGGGAAAATAGCCAACATCTTTTTGATAAGGGCCCTTGATAATGGATAGGGGGGCGCTGGCCCAAAAAAGGTTGAGCAACCATTCTTCTTTTTTCAGACCCTCAGACAGTTCTTTGCCATGAGGTGCCATGTTGACCAGTATGAGTCTGTGTGAGTGTGATATCACCAAATTTATTTATTTATTTTTAGTTATTTATTTTTCTTAAACCTGGCCTGCCCAGCAGCCTGGTATAGACTTTAAGGAGCTGGATACCATGTTGTGCCGGACAGATTTTAACAAGAGAGTATTAATATACTCCTTTGTCTGTTTTATTATTTATTTAATTATGTATTGATTTGTCACCGGGCCGGACAAGGGGGCAGACACGGGGATGGGGGGGCACAAACACCGCAGAACAGAAATGACAACACCTGCAAGAGAACGGGGAGGGGGGCTTGGGGAAGAGGAAAAACAAACAAATAAACAAATAAACAAACAAAAAGCAAAAACAAAGAGACAACCAGTCGAACAGCAGCAATAAACAGCTGACATAAAAAAACAACTGAGGGAGAAATGAAAATGAGAAACAGTCAAGCTAAACAAATAAACAACACAGCACAGCCATGAAAGCTGGAGTAATAACAATTCATTTAAATAAGTAACTTCAAGAAAAGCATCAAGAACAATTCTACCCGTGACAACCAGAGTCAACCTGTGTGTGTGTGTGTGTGTGTGTGTGTGTGTGTGTGTGTGTGCATAAGCCTGTTACAGAATGTAGTTGTTGGAACCCCAGTAGCCAGTAGTGGTGGGAGAAAAAAAAACGACTCCCAGATGCACCGTGACGCCAACGTTGGAAGACCCCGACCCGACCAACAAACGCAAAAAAATACATCCATCCAAATGCCAATCAACAACGCAATGCCGACGGAACGCAAAAGGCGGAACCGCGGACACAACAGATATCACCAAATTTAACACACCTGCTCCCCATTCACACCTGAGACTTCGTAACACTAACGAGTCACATGACACCGGGGAGGGAAAATGGGTAATTGGGCCCAATTTGGACATTTTCACTTAGGGGTGTTCTCACTTTTGTTGCCAGCGGTTTAGACATTAATGGCTGTGTGATATGTTATTTTGAGGGGACAGCAAATTTACACTGTTATACAAGCTGCACGCTCACTGCTTTACATTGTAGCAAAGGGTCATTTCTTCAGTGTTTACACATAGCAAGATATAATCAAATATTTACCTAAATGTGAGGGGTGTACTCACTTTTGTGAGGTCCCTTTTGCCTATAAAGGACCTCTATATACACATTGTGCTTCGAATTGATCTTCTTGGTCCCTCTGCAACCCTGGAAGGAGACTGCAAGGAAATGCAATTTCCTCAGCTCCTTAAGGACCTGCAGTAGACAGTCTTCCAGATTATTGCTCATTCTTTCCACCAGGTTCCCAGTTGGGGAGCCTTTGTGTGTAACAGGATGGAACCACTCTGAACATGGTGTAGTATTTAGCAGCTAAAGAGCTAAAAGAGAGTGAATATTGAACTGACATTCATTGGGTGACACACGCTAATGAATAATAATGTTGCTCTACTCTGTGGTGGTGGTTTTTGATGAGATTCTCAGAAAGGTGGTGTCATGTCTACCCCTGCAGTTCATGTCTCTCTCCATTTCAGTGTTATTTTCCTCGCTAAGCTTGTCACAGAAGACTTTTTACTTGAGATTATGTTGTTGCCTGTATGTCTGTTTAAGTAGGCTGAGTATAATCTCGGCTTGGTCAATGTCATGAGTAAGAACAAGTGCAAATGAGTCACATGTCTGCAGCCTACAGGAGGATTGCACTGACAGCACAGACAAAAACCAAAACATCTTTACAAATAGCTCACTATACTTGGTGCCAAATTCAGGATTAGTGTTGGTTTCCTGATGTCTATAGATCAAGATACTGTGGTAGGAAACCAAGTCTGCATTTGCAGCTACATTTCTATACATGCATGCATCTGCACATCTGTTAGTGTGTGTGTGTGTGTGTGTGTGTGTGTGTGTGTGTGTGTTTGCCCCAGCCGCACCCTGCCATTCCCCATGTTATCCCTTCTGACCTTGTTCAACCTGGAATCCAATGAGATTTGTGCAAAGACCGGAATGCTCGTCAGATGTGTCAGCTTCAGCTCACCACAGACATCACAGCCAGATGTTCACTATGGCATCTGCCTCGCGGCAAATATCTCACTGTTTCTTTCTCATTCTGTCTCTATCTTCTTCTGTGGATGCCATTCTCCACTATATTTATCCCTTTTTTATTCCTTTTGTATAATGTTAATCTTTGAATAGACCACTTTGCACGCACAATATTTATTCCCTTCGTGTTAGACCATTTAAAGTTCTGATAAAGCAGTAAAGCCAGTGTACTTGTCTATTGAATAGCATGATGTCTATTTCCTATCAGGTTTTAGTTTCCGCAGGTTGACACTCCTTTTTCATGTCTATCAGTGCTAGATGCACTTGCTCATGCCATTTGAGCACTTATTCTATCAGGGGCTGTGTTCATGAAGTGTTTAAGATGCCATGCAGCAACATGATGCTCCTCAAACAGCAGCAGCCTTAGGCCACCAGCAGAATACAAGAATCAGACATTCAGCCTTGAGCTGCCATTAAAAAAATCACCTTTGTTTTTTGTGTGTCACCAACTACACTGTGTGGTCATGAAGCTGGCTTTAGTGTTCTGACTGTTCCACATTTTTCATGTGATGCAATGACTGAGCCAGCTCCATTTACTGATGAAGACTGTGAGAGGTGGTTGAAAGACTGAAAAAGACTTTAAACAGGAATTTTAAACTGAGGTTATTTTGTTGCATAGAATATCCTGTCCACAACATGTGACAGCTTGGTGACCTGTTGAAAAATGGAAAGTCAGCAGAAAGAACTATACTAGAAAGCACACAAATAAAACTGTTACCACCTACCATCATCACTATTATCTTCTTAACCGCTGTAATGTGTTCCTGCAATTGTCTGATAGATTATAGCTTGATAGGCAGGTAAAATGAATGCATCCTTAAATGACACGGGTTGAAAATCCTCTTCAGGTCACGGTTATTGAATGATATTTTGCAGAATGCACTGTGGCTTATGTAAGCTCCAGGTTAGTCAGATTCTCTTTCCCTCGCTCGGCCTCCGTGAGACGAGATTAATTCAGCAGTCAGCATGCAGCCTCTGCCTCAGTCTGACATGATGTTTGCTCTCTGGCTGCAAAATAATCTGAGAGCTGGCTCAGAAAAAGTGGGAATTTTAGTGTAATGCTCTGGGCAGCTGCCTGCTGAGATCTCTATCTATCTTATTAATTCATGTTCCGGTGATTTGTCATCATATCTTTATATGTCCCAAACTCTGAAAAAGGATCTTGAATGACACTCTCCCAGGCTGTACAAGAGAAAACTCCTGTCTCTATCTTAATCTTCATCTAGCACTGGGAGATGTATTTAAATACACCCTGAAGACAAACTGATTCTGTACAACATCATACTGGAGATTCTGCAGATATCCGTGAAGTTATGTTTGTGCTAAGATTCTTGTATTCTTCTCGAAATCAGTTTAATCACTCACACCATGCTGTTCTTTCGCTCTACAGTATATCATGTTATGGAGCACAGGAGGTGTCATGGAGAAAAAAAGTAACAATTTGCGCTAATTAGTCATTTGTGCATGGTTTGTGTGCTTTTGATTCAAAGGTCCAATATTATGGTAATTTTCAGGTTCATACGTTTATTTACATTTATGTTTACTAGAAGATTTTTACATATTTTAATGTTCAAAAAACATTAAACATTATTTTAATGGACAACATTTTTCTTGTGCTATCCAAGACTAGTGCTGTGTCTCAATTTGCGCCCTTCCATTACACTTACCATTTTCAGTACATAAGTGCATTCACACTGACAGTACCGTATGAGTACATGGGTACATGAGTACCCGTATGGTACACTCATAATGATCCAAAAGTCAAGTGTGGACACGACGCACCCTCAACTGTCACCATCTTGACTAAGTAGTGGAAGGGGAGGGACCATCAACCTATTTTACAACTTGAGAAAATGGTGGCAAAGGAGACTGCAGCGGTTGCAATTGTAAAAGTACGTTCATTTTTGTTAATTTTTTTTATAAAATTGAATTGAAGTCAAGTGAGCAAACAAGCCAACTGATATTTTGGTGGGTGACAATCGCCTTCAAATACTTGCATTAATGATCTGCTCATTACAATTCACAATTAAAAAAAAGAAGAAGAAGACGACGATGACAATGAAGAAGCTGTCAAATGTTGTGATCGTGATTTGCAAGTGCACAACAGCAATGTTTGATTTGATCACTACATCACTACTCTGTCGAAAATTCACACACTATGCAAGCAAGTACATAGTGTACATGTTAGTGTAACTGAAGTATCTGAATTGAGACACAGCTTAGGCCTCACTGATTACAGTATAAAAAACTTTATAACTTCACTGATTTTGGTGAAACTGGGTGTAAACCGTCTCCAAGGGTGTTTCAGAGAATTTGACAGCACATCCAACCGGCCTTGGAACCACACCAGCCCAGGACCTCCACATCCAGCATCTTCCCCTCCAAGATCGTCTGAGACCAGCCACCCGGACAGCTGCTGCAACAATCGGTTTGCAGAACCAAATAATTTCTGCACAAACTGTCAGGAACCGTCTCAGGGAAGCTCATCTGCATGCTCGTCGTCCTCATCGGGGTCTCGACCTGACTGCAACTTCACAAAGCCGTTGAAGAGGAGTGGCCCAACATTCCACAGGCCACAATCAACAACCTGATCAACTCTATGCGAAGGAAATGTGTTGCACTGCATGAGGCAAATGGTGGTCACACCAGATACTGACTGGTTTCTGGACCCCCAATACAGTGAAACTGCACATTTTCGAGAGGCCTTTTATTGTGGCCAGCCTAAGGCACACCTGTGTAATCCCCATGCTGTCTGATCAGCATCTTGATATGCCACACCTGTGAGGTGGATGGATCATCTCGGCAAAGGAGAAGTGCTCACTAACACAGATTTTGACAGATTTGAGATTTATCTTGACAGAAATAGGTCTTTTGTGGACATAGAGAAAGTCTTAGATCTTTGAGTTCAGCTCATGATGAATGGGGGCAAAAACAAATATAATTTTGTTCAATGAAATAATTTCTGATTTCCTACACAACTTTAAGCCAGTGAGCAAATATTCATACACTAGATCTCTACCTGATGGTACTGCAGCTAAATTTAAGGAAGCGTCTCTTTAACAGAGGACTCCTACATCAACGTTTGCCCCTCCCAAATGGATCTTTTTGTTGATAGCGCAGCAGGCTTGCGGCAAATAACACTTGCTCCTCCAAACAAAAATAAGAAAATAATAAAACACAGAAGAGCTGTGATGTGCTTCATGGTACAGCTGCCAAACACACAATTTGAAGCAAGCATGACAAAAACTCGAGAGGAAATGACGTTCTACATATCATGAAGGATTTCGCCAAATCCGGAAGGGTGGTGTGAATGCTTATAAGGCCCTCTGTAGCCCCAGAGCAGCTTATTCTTAAAATTGTAATTATTAGAGACAATACTGATCATCTCCTGCTCACAATGGATGCCGATCTGCTTTCAGACACAGGAATCTCAGAAGCATCTGTAAAACCTGATGGATATTTTGACTGCTCCCATCGACTTTCACCAGCTTACTACATTAGTGTCCTCATCGAAACTATCAACCTGTGTCATAGACCCTATCCCAACCAAACTTATAAAAGAAGTTTTGCCCTTAATTGGCACTTCATTACTAGATATGGTCCACTTTTATTTGTTAACAAGCTATGTACCTCAGTCTTTTAAAGAAGTTAAAGAAGTAATTAACCTGTTGGTAACTACCAGGTATTTAGTAAAATCTATATTTTAATAGCAATATCACCATCAAAACCATCATCCAACTGGAATACACTCACTGTAAATTTGATGAAGTAATATACAACAGTTATTGCACACTTTTTCAAAGATATACCAGGCCAATGTCCATGTTTTGGCCATATTTACTGTTTATATGTTCACTGGAATTGGGAGTTTTCTATTCTTTCACTATTTCTCTCCATACAACCATGTTCCAAATGACATAAAGCTTCCAAAACATTGAAATATTGATAAAAACACTGAATGTTCATCAATATTCTTATGACCGAATGAACTCCCATACTTTACAGGCCCATAACTTGAGAACAGAACGTCCTACAGGGCTGCGGGCTCTATCTCTTCGTCTTGAGCAGATGGATTGTTTGGTATATTGGATGTCTGTGTAACTACAATGAGTTGACCAGCAGACGACCATAAAGACCGTCTGTTCCAAAGCAACACTTTTCCCTGCCTACAGTTTTAGGCACGGAACTCAGAGAGAGCTTCGAGGGATTGTGAGATATCCAAAATGTCAGATGGAATTATATTTGTCAACAACTGAGCTATTCTTGGACGGATAACAGCGAAAACAGCAAAGTAATTAAGCGGGGGTAACTGTATATTGGTGCGTTTATTATTCCGGCTAATAAGTCTGTGAGTTTGGTGATTTGAGTGATGTGAGTTACACAGCTGATCAGAGCTGGAGATGAGCTTTCTTTAGAGTGGTCGCAGCGCAGTGCAGGATGAGATGAGATATCTAGATGGCAATAACTGAAGCCATGTACAGTGATTACATTTATGTTGTGATATAAGCTCATTTAGATGCTTGGTGTTTGATGTGTGTTAGGTGTGGATAAAAATGGTTTATTTGAGATTCTAGATGCCCTCTTAGCTTCACGGTGGTGTGTGGCATTGATACGGTGATGAAATACTAGGATCAGACATAGATTTCTCATTTGCATTTTGCGCAGGGCTTAAAATTAAACAACTTCTAAAAAATTGTACTCATGATCAAGGGCTTTTAGACAATTACAGACCAATATCTAACCTTCTCTTTTTTATCTAAGATCTATGAGATAGCTGTGGCAAATCAGCTCTGTGAATTTTACACAGCAATAACGTTTTTTTAAATTTAGAGGGCATTATAGTACATAGACTGCATTGGTGAAAATTACTTATGATCATTTAACTAATTCAGACAAAGGATTAGTCTCTGTACTGGTCTTGTTAGACCTCAGTGCTGTATTTGATAAGATTGGCCACCATATCTTATTACAGAGGCTTGAACATTCAATTGCCAAAATAGGAACCACTCTAAGCTGGTTTAAGTCGTATTTATCATATTGCTCCCAGTTTGTACAGTTTCACAAGGTTCCTTGCTTGGTCAAATTCTATCTACATTATATATGGTCCCCAAAGGTGATTATCAGGATCTGGTTGCTCTGGAAGGCATCACCCTGGCCCTCATCACCACTGGGAATCTGGGAGTTACCTTCGATCACAATTTATCATTTAATTCCCACATAAAGCAAATTACAAAAACCGCCTTTTCCATCTTATATATATATATATATATATATATAAATATATATATAATATTGCAAAAATAAGAAACATTCTTCCTCAAATTGTTGCTAAAAAAGTTATCCATACATTTATTACCTCTAGGCTCAATTACTGTAACTCCATACTATCAGCAGTGGTGGAAGAAGTACTAAAATCTTCATACGTTAAGTCAAAGTCAGATACCACACAGAATGTATAAACCTGCTCAAGAAAAAGTAAAAAAAACTTAAAAATAAAAATACTTAAGTAATCAAAAGTTCTACACATTCAAATCTATTGATCTTACAAAAAGTAACCTATCTTTAAATTAAATCAAGACAGATTTCAAGACAGCATTATAAGTTACAGTGAATCACAATGAGGAAAACTGAGTCGCAAGACGACCAGTGGACAAGGAGGTATTACCGCTGCCGCCGGCACTCGTCTGTAATTTGTGTATCTATTATGCTGAGCAGGCTGTTCAATCCCACACTGCGGATTGGCTGTGTGGTTAAGGACAGTCCCGCCTACTTCTTGGGTCACGGTGACAGTGACACTGATGCTGATTGGTGGGTCATGCTACCGCTGGCCAATCGAGGGGCTCCAGCAAAGTCCGCCTGCTTAAATACCCTACTTGGATTGCCGTTCAGGGCAGCTGTCAGACCCGATTTGCTTGCCTAGGTGCCGCATGTCTCAGAGCTTGTTGTATTTAGTGTTCTTGCTTAGTTTTGATAGACATTGTTGTATGTGGTTTTGTTAAAACTCTGTAAAGGTAAGGAAGTGGGCCAGGGATTGAGATCTAATAACTGACACCATTCCTACACACAGTACAGTGTTGGCTCGATGGCCCATTTTCCGTTGTGAGCTCTGTTTACCTTATTTCAAATAAATATCCTTTCAATATCAAATACATCTGATTTAGGTTTATGTCCCGATACCCCTAGACACCTCGGGATGTAACAGAGGTAGAAACCAAAACAATTGGAAACACTTGAGATCAAATATCACCACAAATCCACAGAGATGTTAACTTCAGCACCGCCAATAAAGTGCAATAAAGCTCCCAGTCCCAAACAGAGTAAGGCTGGCTTCATGTTTTTTTTTAGATGTTTATATTTCAAAACTCTACCAGTTACTTTCCACTCAGTCACAAATTGGCTGTGACTGCAAAAATAGATCCGGTCCGCTGCACAGTCACACCTGACACCACAATGCTCTCACTACAATCCTCTCCCTTTATAAGCCTGAATGGAAACCTCTTCTAGAAAAATCCAGTGCTGGTTTGAGCTGGGTCAGCAGAACAGACAGACAAAGAGAGATGCACTGCAAGTTTACCGCACTGCTGTTCCCGCAGCTTACTCTCCGAGTTTTTTCTCTTCTAGTGCCTAGAGGGAGAGTCCCTCTTCATCCTCTCATTAAAGTTGTAAACATTAACACTCGCTTTGACCTTTGACATGAGAGCTCTATGGGGCTGTCCAGCTCTGTGTGAGTGACTTGATTACAATCACTGCGTATGCCGGTGGCGCATCAGCTGGGTGAAGGTGATTTGCTTAATTTACTTTTGATTTACTTTTAACTGACTTCATCAGTTTTATGTTTGTTTTTCACTGCTGCTCCACTTGGGTGCGCTGCATGCTAATGACGATGTAACGAGGTCTTGTGCAGGATGTAACGGAGTATTAGGCTGCTCAAACAAGTCTCTTAAGGACCTACAGCTAATCCAAAATGCCGCGGCTCACATACTGACTGGAACCAGGAATAGATCACATACCTCCTGTTTTCGCCGTGCTCTGCACTGGCTCCCAGAAAAATCTATCCTCAACCGCTTATCCTGCGTACAGGGTCGCGGGGGGGCTGGAGCCAATCCTAGCTGACATCGGGCGAAAGGCGGGGTACACCCTGGACAGGTCGCCAGTCCATCGCAGGGCCATACATAGACAAGGACAATTTAGGGTCACCAATCAACGTCGGCCACATTTCTTTGGACGGTGGGAGGAAGCCGGAGCACCCGGAGAGAACCCACGCAGACACGGGGAGAACATGCAAACTCTACACAGAAAGGCCGGGGCAACCTGGCCTACTTCTTACCTACAGAGCCCTAAATGGTCAGGCACCATCCTATCTCAAAGAGCTCATATCTTCGTACTACCCCACCAGAGCACTGCGCTCCCAAAATGCAGGGTTACTTGTGGTGCCTGGGGTCTCTAAAAGTAGAATGAGAGCCAGAGCCTTCAGCTATCAGGCACCTCTGTTATGGAATCAGGTCCCTCTTTGGGTTCGGGAGGCAGCCAACATCTTCCTTTGTTGTGTAGGCTTGAGACCTTTCTTTTTGATAAAGCTTATTGTTAGGGCTGGTTTCTTCTCTTTGATGAGACATTTAGGTTTATTTAGAAATTTGATGAAGATTTTTTTTTTTATTATCTTGTTGTTTTTACCCTCAAGTATTTTATTATGTGTTTTTAAATCTACCTTGTTTATTTTCTTTTTGTCACCTTCTGCATTGTATATTGTAAAGCGTATTGAGACCATGTCACTGGTGATTTTTCACTTTGAATAAGCTTGACTATAATGCTTGACTTCAATAAACCTCTAGCTTCTAGCATGTTTTAAACATTCTATCACCTCTTCCTTCAGTCAGGCATACACCTGAAAACATTTCAACTGCTGTAACCATAGATTTTCTTGACACAAAAAATGTCAAGAGAATGCCGAAACACCTGCATGAGCTTCATGCAAGGAAGAATTGGAAGAATGTCCATACCAGGGATGGGGTGATTGGATATACCCAGCCATTCTGGAATTTCTCTTGTGGCTCTCCAATCCAAAAAACACATAACCACCTAGTCCAACTTTGATAATTTCATTACATTAAGCATTCCTCACCCACTGTGTGAAAATAAGAAAGAGCCCAACTCATGCAAATTGCTTCAACAAAATCTTAGCTGAATATAATTGAGATGAAAACAAATTTGATTAATGATTGTGATGCATCGCTTGTCTGTTTTCTTTTTTCTTCCTTGTGTGCAGTAAGAATAAGTATACGTTCCTCCACAGATGCCATGTTTGTCTACTGCTTATCTTTCCCACTCTGAGTGCTTTTACAATTGCCGTACATACCTTAGCCCTCACACACACTGTCACACTGAGCATATTATAGAGTTTAGCCTAGCAGGGTCCAGGTTGGCATTTAAGCCTTTTTGTTGAACCTGTTTTGAACAGGATATAAAAAATATATATTTTGTGTCTCAAGGCTCAAACTTAAAATAAAGAAAAACATCATGATTTCCAGCCGAATCAATGAAAACAAATAAAATAAACAGGCTGTTACGTTACAGTGAAAATATTCATGAACGTTAACCAAGTTTAGTATATTAGTGTTTACAGTATTCAGACACTTTGGACTTCTCACAGATGTGAACTGGCATGGCAAATGTAGACTAGTGCTATGCAGACTATAGCACTAGTACTGTTCATCAGCACTGCACTTGTGTGTGTTTGAGAAAGTAAGAAAATCTTTTGTCCCAGTGAGAGAGCTAAGTGGTGGAGGCACTAGACACCTGGTTCCCAAGTGTATTCACTGGCTGATATCGTGGGAATGGTTAAAGAGCTGTTCTTTCTAAGAGGTATAAACACATTTGGAGGTGTAGAAGAGTTTGATTTCACCATACGAGATTTCACAGAAACACTACTACCACCATTAAAAACCTTTGGAGCACATTATGATCTGAGGAAAGTGAGGATGTTGAGACTCTGCGTAGCAATATAAAGACAAGACAATAGCACAGCTGTGGATGTTGACGAAAGCCTTGAATCAGATGACAGGGGGAATAACTAGTGGGCAAAGAGGGAACTCTACGTGGATCTCCCCAGTATTTGTAACCCAGAGAAAGGAGGGAGGAAAGCCTCACATGCATGTCGACCTCATGGAGCCTAAAAAGTCAATCATCACTCGCTGCTATATGCAGGTAGCATTCAGCATCACTCGCAGTGCCGACCTCCATTTGGCCTCGCCTCAGCTACATCAACCTCTCAGAAAATGATGACGACCCTACTGGCAGGCTTGTCATGCCCTCCACCTCTGCATAGCCGCCCCTCCATTTGTCTGTGTTGGTCTGTGATTGCCTGAGTGGACACCGGCGTGCTGGAGCTAGAGCAGAGCCTCACCAGCTGCATCTCCTCCTGCAATTGATGGAGGATGCTGCATGCCTTGAATGAGACGGACTCGAGCGTAAATTCAACCAGCGTTCTTTGTGTTTCCAGGGCCACACCAAATCCAAAGATTGCGTATAGTGGCTGATGCCTACACTGATGCTGGAAATTCCATTACCATAGCAACCCATGCAGATAGTTTGGTGATGTCTGGACACACACACCCTATCTGATCACAAGTCTGTCTTAAAGATCTGATTCAAGAAACAAATCTGATTAACCTGCAGTCTGAACAAAACTATTTACTCCATTCAGACAGACAAATCTATTGTTTATGGGAAATCAACACGGGCAAGCCAGTCAGCAAGGAAAGAAGTGAAACCGCAACTTAACTTTATTTGGTAAACATGTAATGTAATTCTGTGACATTCTCTGGTTTATCAGAGTGTATTTCACCATTGTGCCGATTGCAATGAACCTTTGACAGACGAGGTGCATCTCAGAAAATTTGAATAAATTTCTTCTGTAATTTAATTCAAAAAGTGAAAGTTTCAGTTATTCAAAATTCATTACACATAAAGTGAAATATTTCAAGCCTTTTTTTTTGGGTTTAATTTTGAGGATTAGAGTTTACAGGTCATGGAAATCAAAACTATCAGAATTTTAGAATAACAAAATTATAATACAGATATGTCCACCTAAGAAGAGCTCTAATCAGGTAATTAACCCCGAACATCCCAAAAGATTTCCTGAGCCTTTAATCTCTCTGTCTGGTTCAGTGAAGTTCAAATGAATTTCATTTTTTGAGATGCACCTGCAAATGAATGGGTCCGATGCGGGCTGAATGGAGCCTCACTAGACCCGCGTCATACATGCATCTCCTGTAGAAAGACGGTGTACCTGACAGAGGCACACTATGCACAAAAAGAAAACCACTCCTGTGCGTTGGGCTTGCTCACTAAAATGTCCACAGCAAGTCAGCCCCTGCAGAACCTGACTATAAGCCTGCACTCTGGCCTAGGGGTTAGAGAAGAGGAAGGTTGCTGATCCGATCCAGATACATAAGGTGGAAGAGCAACACCTTATCTTAACACCCAACCTGGCCAACAGATCAATCTGTGGTTGTACTGAGCAGCTTCTGGGTGTAAACAGGCTGTTCCCGAAAAGGCGAGCCTCAGGCAAACGTCCCTGTAGATTCTTTAGATTTGCACTAATTATGAGCTAAATCAGGCTGCAGGTACATGAACAATAAATAAACTTAACATTCTATTCACCATATCATCATCATGGCTGCCAATGTACTAAGAGGCAATTTTATGCAACTCCAATATCCATGACACATCACATGACCTCCTCATGTTAATCATTATATGTTCCTTTTGAAAGAAATTTTTAGCATCTAACCTTATGTCAATCATTTCTGCCTTTGTCTCGCACAGTACACCGCTGCTCTGATGACATGTTATTGTCAGGTGTATTATTAATTTTTTTTTTATTGTTTCAGGTCCTCTAGTACTACTACTGCTAAATTTAAAGCTCCATACTGTGAGTCTTCCTTTTTGCTCTTTGGTAACTATTTTGTGGATGAATCTTGTCCACACAGATCAGAACAGGCAGCCTTATATGGCAATTTTAGGGGTTTTGATCATGCTAATGATCAAATCTCACAATCACGCAAGTTCTCATGAAAGGGTGGTACTCATCAGGTTAAAATGCTAAAAAGTTTAGGAGAAAAATACCTACATGAAGCTCACCAAGGAGACAATGATACAAGCATAGGCATTAACAGATAGATTAGATATACAGTACTGACAAAAGAGTTTAGGCTGGTGTGGAGAAAGTGTCATAAAGTAAGAATGCTTTCAAAAATAGACATAGACTTGGACAGCACATCTGGAAACCCCTGTCTGCCTTCTGTCTGGAGAGACCTTGCAGATGCAGTATAAGTAGCTTGTGTGTTGTTGCTCTGCTCAGTCTTGCTATGGTGAACAACTTTTGACCTATCTGATATAATTGTTAAATCATACACATTAATATGCCTTCAAAATCCCTGACATTGTGCAAGTGTACCTAGAAGAATTTATGCTGTTTTAAGGGTGGTCACATCAAATATTGAAATTGATAATAATAATCTATTAACACGTCTATTTTTGAAAACATTTTTACTTGACAGCATTAGTTTCACACCTGAAACTTTTGCACAGTACTGTATATTTCTTCTTCTTGAGGAGTGATTCACCTGTTATCAGTCTGGTTTCAGTTGTTTCACTGGGTTGTTGATAATAATTTATAAATTAAAAGGATTTATCCCAATTTAAATATTATTTAATGTTGCTGGCAATTTGCACATTTCATTTTGTGTTATCTTTTGTACAAGTGGTCTGTTTGCATCATTAGAGGTCATAAATCACAAAAATATTGATGAACATTGATGAGAATTTCATGGAAATCAGGGCATTGGTATTTGGGAAACCTTTTCCAAGAGTCTGTTTGTCCTGGGAAACTTTTGAGATGATGGTGGGGCTTGAGAAAGGACTAGTTGTGTAGATGACATCAACATACTTAAGCTTTGCCTGTAGTGGAATGGAGTTGTCCCTGCATGGACACAAAGCTAGTGTTGACTGTGAGTAATGAGGATTAATGTCATTTCCTGTGAAACTACTTGTGCTAATGTGAATAACCATCTGCAGTGAAAGAAATCCACTAACATATGAAACCTTTGAAATCTACCTTTTATTACAAAAACAATAAACCTTCATCTTAACTGCGGTTGGCAAGTTATCAATAAATCATTTTGTCTCATAGAAATGAAATGACTCACCATATATTTAATAAAAATAAACATTATTGGAGGTGATTAACGACAACAATGGTAAGGTGTGCCTTATCTCAATCAAAATATATCAGCTTATTTTTTGTTGTTTACATTATGGAACATAGCTCAGAACAAAAATGTGTGTGTGTGTGTGTGTGTGTGTGTGTGTGTTTGTGTGTGTGTGTAGGAGGGGGATGGACATAGCATACATCAGACTAACACACTGGATTAACAGTGACTGTATAATGAAGATGCCTGACACAGCTACATTAAAATATGCAAATGATCGACCTGTCATGCTGATCAAACTGCCCCTTCCAAAGAAAAAAACAGAGAGATAAAATGGAAAATGGCTTCCAACGAATGAAAGTGGCTACGTTGAATTCAGCAAAAGGAGTCACACTGAAGTGATCTGAGTTCATCTGTGTCAGATGAACAGAACTGACAGTGGAAGTGCTGCAGTGTTGCTGAAATGTGAGTGTGGACTGTTTGAGGAGGGCCATGCGTGAAGCAGGTGCAGAATATGAGGCAGCGCTTCATGTGGCCACGTTGTATCTGTGTGGATCATTAGCGATGCTCCCATCATTCACTGTAAGCATTTCTCTTCTCCACAGTCTTCTTCCATCTCTGTTTCCATACTGAGGAGCATCCTTCTTTTCTTTAGTCTCATCAGTCCGACTCCTCCATCCTCTGTTGCAGTGCTTTCACTCCCTGCAGTGATGTGTTGCAACGGCATTCATTGATTTAATGTGACCCTTTCTGCCCTGGTGGGCACTGACTGCTGCTTGTTTCGGGGGTTTTTTTGGTATAGAAAGTGAGAAAGTTGCAGGTCAACATAATTTTGGTTGAAGTCTCTTCAGTGGGCCAATAGGAAAGGGAGTAGCTTATGCAGGAACAGGAGAGTGATGCAGAGGAGGGGATCCATGGTGCTCATCACACTGCAGCCTGTGTGAGACAGAAAGGTAGAAGAGAAAGAAAGAAGAAATTTACAACTGGATTCTACAAATCGCACTTAAAAGTATCGTATTTAATAATGTTGCAAAAGGCAACAAAACACTCAATCAACAACACTGAGAGTCTACAGCTATGCTAGCAGCTCTGTGAGGCTGTACTTACGCACAGCAATGCTAATGTGATCACAGGTATAATTTTTACCATGTTCACCATCTTAGTTTAGCATGTTAACATTCTAACATTTGCTAATTAGCATAAAACAGCATATTACAACTCAGGCTGATGGGAATGTCATTGGAATTAACAAATTATTTTGTGGGAGATGAAAAGGACCACCGAAGTTCACCAAAGTTACTACAATTCATCCTGTGGGTAGCATGAATGCCTTAAACACATTCCATGACAATTCATCAAGTAGTTATAGATATTTCATCCTGTATCGAAGTGCTAGACCGACCGACATTGCCAACTACAGAGCCAAGCATGGCTAAAAACAACTGAGGCTATATCCACACTACTATTGTCATTTTAAAACACAGCACTTTGGCTACATTTTCGCCTGCTTTCCAGACTAAAACAGCAAATCCAAAAGCCTAAACTGGAGAAGTTTGAAAACGCTGCTGACCCTGTTTTGTTTTTACTCTAGGTTGGCATATTAGTGCAGACAGGAGAGAATGCAGGACTTTAAAAATGATGACACTGACACTGACATTTGGCTTCCTGATTGGGTCTTATTAGTCATGCAAAGCAAAATCCCAACACTTCTGACAGTGTTTTTGTTGTGGTATATTTATTAAAATATTTTGTGCTGTTCAAATAACACTTGCTTGTCGCTGTACTTGCTTTGTACAGTCGCACAGCTATTCTCATGAAGCATTGCCTGATATGAACAATGCCTCAAAAGCACTCTCAGAAGACGATGTGTCCAGAAGATTAAGAATTGTTGACTTGCATGAAGCTAGAAAGGGTTATAAAAGTATCTCTTAAAGCCTTGATGTTCATCAGTCCACGGTAACACAAATTGTCCATTAATGGAGAAAGTTCACCACTGTCGCTACTCTTTTGACCGTCCTGCAAAGAAGACTTTACGAGCACAGCGCAGAATGCTCAGTAACAACAGAAGGATCCTAGAGTGTCAGCTGAAGATTTACAGACATCTCTGGAACATGCTAACATCTCTGTTGACGACAAGAATTGAGTTCATGGGAGGACACCACAAAGGAAGTCACTGCTGTCCAAAAAAACACTGCTGCATGTCTGAAGTTTGCAAAAGAGCACCTGGATGTTCCACAGCACTATTGGCAAAATATTCTGTGGACATATGAAACTAAAGTTTAGTTGTTTGGAAGGACCACACAACCCTATGTGTGGAGGGAAAAAAGCACAGAAGCACCAACATTAAAACCTCATCCCAACTGTGAAGTATGGTGGAGGGGGAATCATGGTTTGGGGCTGCTTCACTGCCTCAGATCCTGGAAAGGGACCCTTCAATCAAAAAAATTAATTTCAAAGTTTATCAAGAAATTTTGCAGGAGAATGTAAGGCCATCTGTCCACCAATTGAAGCTCAACAGAAAATAGGTAATGAAACAGGACAACGACCCCAAGGACAGAAGTAAATCAACAACAGAATTGCTTCAGCAGAAGAAAATACACCTTCTGGAGTGGCCCAGTCAGAGTCCTGACCTCAACCAGATTGAGATGCTGTGGCATGACCTCAAGAGAGTGATTCACACCAGGCATCCCAAGAATATTGCTGAACTAAAACAGTTTTATTAAGAGGAATGGTCCAAAATCCCTCCTGACCATTGTTCAGGTCTGATCTGCAGCTATATGAAACGTTTGGTTGAGGTTACTGCTGCCAAAGGTGGGTCGACCACTTATTAAATCCAAAGGTTCACATACTTTTCCCACCCTTCTCTGTGACTGATTACATGGTGTGTTCAATAAAAACATGAACACATATGATTGTTTGTGTGGTATTAGTTTAAGCAGACTGTCTATTGTCTATTGCTGTAACCTACATAAAGATCAGATAACATTTTCTGACCAATTTATGCAGAAATTGCAGGTAATTCCAAAGGGTGACTGTCTTGATTTGAGACTATTCTGTCTAGGCAGCGAAGAAAAACAAATACACCTCTCATTCATGATTTCCGTTTGAAAAACAACATACTATGGAATTTCAATGCAATCAGCTGAATTTAATATAAAAAACTGACAACTGTGGAAACTATATGGACTATAGCTGGTGGACTACAAAAACTGTAAAATCTGTGTCCATAATTCTGTAAATATCCTAAATATCCGCTTTTTAAAAATTAAACTTGGGCTGGAAAATAAAACAATAATTATCACAAAATAATTTTTTTCATTAACAATTTAACAAATGCTCAATAAATATTCAATAAATGTTGTTTGATTTTATTCACTTGAATGAAATTAGGACTTAATTTTTGTATTAAGATGTTTATCTTGTTGAGGAAAAAGGACTGAAAAAAGCTTTTACTTCATTTTTACTTGTGCATATTTGTTGAGAAAGATTTTATCATAATTGTTTTGAATGTTCTACCTCAAGTATTGACCATAAAGAAGTTAAAAACACAATTAACCATCATGGTTTCTTCAACTTTCACCAAGGAGCAAAAATCAGCCTTTAAACAACAACAATTACAATACTTATCGTGATAATTATCGATATCGGAAGATGTGAAACTTTTTATCGTGATAACATTTTTGGCCATATTGTCCAGCCCTAGAGTCACATTCATTTTACTGTTAGTAAATAGTACTGCAATAGTACCATTACTTTATCCACTTTATACACACACATTACACAGTTAGAAAAGGAGTTGCAGTGACTGATTTGCATTATCCATTGAAAAAAAGTCTGCTGGGTCTTGGCATATGTTCGCAGTCAAAATAGTTACCACTATCAATATTTGTAAATCTAAATCACACAAATTAGTATACGCCAACGGTGGCTAGCTTTAGCTCTTGAAGATGTATGGTAGGATTAGCTTTATTACTCTGGATACTCTGGATAACGTAAGCTAACTGTTTATATAACCATGTGTGTTTTAGATCTCTCCCTGCTCCATCACAGCGGATTTAAACTATCAACTCATCATGAAGTCCTACAGCTACTTAAATCAGCTGTATTGGAGCAGGGAGAGATAAAATCGTGCAGGACAAACGTTGGGCTACTCCAGGAGAGGGTTGGGAAACACAATCGTAAAAAAAATTTGTTGAAACGGAGTTATTGTCATCACACAGGTTTGTTATATGTTAGAAACAGGAAGAGGCGGAGAAAGCCGGTGTGTTCAAGTTAATAAACACTCAACTAACGTTAAAGTGGAAAATTACCTACAATAACCTACTGTTATTACAAATAGCCTACAATATACACCTCTACCAAGCCCACCCTCCACCGGCCGCCGCCGCCGGCAAAACTGCACTGTAATGAGAGCTCAACAGTCCGCGGAGCAGGTGTGTTGCGGTTCTGTCTCTGGGATACGCGACACGAGACCGTGGACTTTTGTGTCGCGATTTCAGTCTTGGTTTCAAAACCGTTACAACGGTCCCAGAAGTGGCTCTCCACAGAGAATAGCTAGCAGTCTATTTTTGCCGCTAGCCGCGTCAAGCAGCACAGAGCAGATCGAACCAGGCAGAAAGTCAGACACAGAACGGCAGAGAGAATCTGGTCAATTGTCAAAATAAAAAACCCTGTGGAGACTCCCAATTGTAAAACAACAACAAAAAAAATTTGATTCTGAAATTCTCTTTGTGGGATATGAAGCCTGAAGTTGACGGAACAAAATGGGGTCACATAGAGATGTGAAGAAGGTAGCAGAAGCACAAAAAGGACAAATTAATAACAACTCACTCAATAATGTGGGGCAGGCTGCACACTCCGCCGCTGAAACACTTCTGAGACGCTTCCAGTGGACTTCATCAAAACCGTGGCGCTGCCGTAACCTGCCATAGCCCGAGTCAGTGGATTCATGGCGTTGGGGTATTTAGCTTATTTTGACAGTATTGTCGGAGTTAGAGCGCCACTGTTTAAAAGTATTCCTTTGTTATATTGTGTATTGTGAATGGGGCTTAAATGTAGTGAGCAATGTCACACCGCTGAGCCTCCTGTTTTTCTAACTAAAAACCCACTTATGTTGATGTTAAAGCTAATATTCATTTTATTAAATAAGGCATCACCATTTCCCAAGTGTATTTGCTGCAAACCAAAAGACAACTTCTTTTTTTTTTTTTCTCAATTCGGTTTTGAAACGGAATAATCAAAGAACAAACGATACACAGAATTTAGTTTCATTCTGTCATAAAACGAAGTTTACAGAAAAGTTCACAGAACACCAGCATTATGACCAGGAATGGCCAACAACAAAGTTGTGACAGTGATCGACGAGCATCTGAATGTAAATACCTTGTAAATACAACTTAGTTATGCGGTGGTTTCCCAACTTTACAAGTTGACAAGGACTCAGTGAATTCAGCATAAAGCACATGATTGAGATGGACAGACAGCGAGAGAAGGGTGGGGCAGGCTTATCAGTGACTACGCAAGCCCCCCCAAACCTCAGATGAAAAATAAAAATATGAGAGGCAATTTGAGACACCTGACAGCTTATCTCTCCCCTTGCCCTGCCAGCCGCTGCCAACGTCCCTCCTCCCATATTAATTGTTTCTGCCACTCACATGTCAGATGACATTGCAGAAAAGAGACAGATGTCTGCGTTTGAGCCCCCTCCCCCGCTCACATTACTGTTTCCTGTTATTACTGAGGATAAGGCAGCAGAGCCGAGAGCGAGCATAGGGTAATCTTTCAATTTTGTCACAGTTGTAACCTTCATCTGTTATATACTTAGAGCAGATCAACTCAGAGAAAACTGTAAAAAAAAAAAAAAAACCACACAAAAAACTGCAGAGATGGATTCCTACAGGTTCTTCTGTCAACAGAAAAGTGTCAACAACCCACTTAATCTGTAATGGATTCAGTGTGTAACAGACACCAGCAGCCTTCCCAGTTGACAATCCACTCAAGGACTCAAATATGAAAATATCAGACCACACCACCACAATAATAACTTTTAGATTAAAATCTGCACCGGCTTTATGCTACTCAAGGAAAATCCATTTTATCTAACATTTTTCTTCAATAAAGAATAATTAGTAAAACATTTCCCAGGTGCTAATTTAACATCAGACATAAAGTTAAGCAGTTATTAAAAACTAAACTTCGACAACCAACCATATAATAAAAAACCTTCATCATTATGAGGCAAATACGACCACAGTAACAACCAGAGATCATTTTAAAACATCACTTATATTTTATCATCACTTAATTATGTTTTAATCAATTGAATCTCTGCTTCTTCTTTTTTTGCTGCATCATTGTACACACGAGCAACTACATGGCAGGCTGTAAATGTTACAAATCGAGTCCTGTCACAAAATGACCAAACCAACACTGATGGCAGTTGTGAAGGCTCATGGAAACAGAGGACAGTGCAAATTAGAGGCAGGGTTCTAACGGCTAAAATCCATTGACATTATATTCAATGCTGTTGAGTCCACCAGAAGCGGCTCTCCGCTCCGCTGAGAATAGGTAGCAGCTCTATTTTTTACACAAGCCGTGTCAAACAGCACAGAGCAGATCGAACCAGACAGGAAGTCAGACACAGAATGGCATAGAGAATCCGGTCAATTTTCGAAATAGAACACCCTGTGGAGACTCCCAATCATAAAACAACAATAAACACGGTTGAAACAGACACAAAAAGAAATGAAACTATGTAGCCTACTTAATCACAGTAGAAACACAAAGAGCAAACTCTGATTACCAAATCAACAAAATCTAAACATGTCAGCAAAATCAAGCAGGCAAAATGCTCATATTCTGAAATGCTTCTTGTGGGACACGCAGCCTGAAGTTGACGGAACGAAACGGGGTCACATAGAAGAAGAAGAAGATGGTAGTAGAAGCACAAAAAGGACAAATTAATAACAAGTAAATAAAGTGGAGGAGGCTGCACGCTCTGCTGCTGAAACGCTTCCAGTGGACGCATCAAAACCGTGGCGCAGCCATAACGTGCTGTAGCCGGAGTCTGTGGATTGTTGACAGACATCTGCTGAATATCCAAACGTGGACGAGCGTGACGTTTACTCGGAACTTGGTGATACTGAACAAGAGGAATCAGACCATGCAAGCAAAAACGAGGAGCTCATACCAAAGAGAGAAGTCTGTTGAACCACGCTACACTATTGCAGCAGCTCCAGGCATGATGTGTGTGTCAGCTAACGTTTAATGAGTTACTGCCCTGGGAGCGTCTCGTCCTCTCACATTACCTTTGCAGCAGCAAGTAAGTTAGCCACAGCCTAGCTAACATTAGCTATTATCATGGTATTTGTCATGGTATAGGATTTCCCCAGAATTGCATGTTATCCCACCTTTATGATGCAGAGAATGAGTTGCTGTTGGAAATTCCAACAGTAATTCATGATATTTCATTGAATTAACAATAAATGATCTTTATGTATCATTATTGGAATATGAAATTACCTATATTTACCTATTTAGTCATATTGCACAGCCCTGCTAGAATGTAATGCTTGTTATGGTTTTTAATCCTGAGGAATATAGACAGTAAGATGTGACAAAGACAGGAAACAAATGTAAACAGCAGTTTAGACAAACTAAAACTAGCCATGAACGCAATGTGGAGGAGGAAACTCAAGATAAAACAGGATGAATACGTTTTGTTTAACTGAATGGTTAGTGGTGCACTTAACGAAAGGACTGCTCAATTTCAGCAGCATTTCAGAAAAAAGTAGATTAGATAGATTAGATAAACTACAATAAATGTATTTGAGCAAAGAGGACAACACAGGATCATCTGGATTAAGAACAAAGAAAATAATTGTTCTGTGATCGGTCACTGGACTTCAACCGGATATAAATTTGCTTATCTGTTGACTGATTTCCCCATCAGAGACTGTTCTGCTGTTACACTTGTGTTCCTAGACTGCAAATACAAATTCAGTGTTAGTAATTCAATCCGGGATATAGTATATAAGTATATAAGCATTGTGCTGACTGTGCTCCGTTAGTTCTCTTGTCAGCTATAATGACTGGATAGGAAACACTTTCGGATATTTCATTTTAACAGTGAAGCTTTTTAATCCCACCAACATGTTGATGGCCATAATGTGACAGATACATTGGATGATCCTTTGTTAGCTGCTTTATGAAATGGATTCAAGTGAATTTGTATCACCAGGTTCTGAACACGGCGTGTTATTCATTGAGCTGAAAATTAAAGCTGTGATTTAAACATGATGCAGCTAAACTGTTGAAGGTATAATGTGCTTCAGTGAAGTAGCGAGATCAGAGAGGAAGCAATGCAATTAGAAACGTTATAAATAGAAACGTGCTTATAAATCCTCAGAAATGACCAACATATAGCCTCAATAGTTGGCTATTAGTATTAGTAGGCTTAGTTGAAGGAGTTATTTAATTCTTCTGATCTTTCTACTGTACATGTTAGTGCTGACCTTTATCATTTATTTCTCTATCATCTCATTTGAATAGTTTGATCTGCAGAAAAGGGAATTTCTAAGCCTGGATACTCTTCCACAGTTGTAGGTTTTCAGTTGGTGATGTTCAGTACATTCTTTTCACTGTGTGGTTAAACATTCTGTCTCATCTTTTTGCTTTAATACGTGCTTTTTAATTTCCTGTAATCACATTTACCCTCTTTATTTAAAATACCATACATATCTTTGCTACTGCACTGTTTCTGGAGAAATGTGTGTATCCTTCTAAAGAAATAGTTTTTTTTTCTTCAATAGACAGAGGTCTTAATGTAGTTTTTAAATATTAGATTCTGTTGTTGCTAACCAGCTCCATTATAGCCATGCTGTCTTGATGTGACTTCTTGTCCACGGGTACAAACTGATCTACACCCACACAATAACACTGTAAAATATAGGGAGGATTTCACTTTCTCTCTGATTTTGCCATGAAATCTGTTCAGGAGATCCTCAAGATCCAGTGACGCATTTGGAAATCAGTCAGTGATTGACAGTTATAATACTAAAAACTAAACTGTGAGAGCTGGTCGTCTAGTAATTGGAGGGTCACTTGTTCGATACCCAGCCAGGTGAAGTGTCCTTGGGCTAGATACTGAACCACAAATTGCTCCTGAATGCTGTATGGGTATATCAGTATTATCATGAGCACTGAGGACAGTAGACGCTGTTTGAATGTATGTGTGAATGGGTGAATGTAACAAGTGTTGTAAATAGTACTCAGTTTAGGTATGTTATTAGGGATGGGGATCGAGACCCGGTTCCAAAAGGACCTGGTTCTGAAATTCAATAAGATTTGAGCTTATCGATACTGCTATCGAGACTTGCGGGTCCTATGATGTAACATTATGTCTCGAGCATCAAATGTGATTTAATTTGAAACGCAATGGATAAGAAAATCATCAGGCTGCAGTCTCTGCCTGCTCTCTGTCGGCTCCTACACACACACACACACACACACACACACACACACAGCGGCAGCAGAGCGTGAGGCGGCGCCGTCGCGGTGGAATACAGTTAGCTCCAAACTACTGTAACTATAGTTGATGTCAGCTACACTCATTACTGTAAGTACATGCAATAAAACCTTCGCAAGTAAAAAGACAATACTTTATCAATCCACCTGTCTGTAAGGTAATGTTAATCTCTGTCCTCAGTATCTCATCCTGTATGTTTTCTACAAGCACAGCTAACGCTAGCTTGGCATTAGCCAAATGTTAAAAACAAGCTAAATAGAAAGCTGTCGGTCTGGAGCACAGACTGGTCTGTAGTCTAGTCCTTCTACCTGGTAATGTTACCTGCAGCCAGCGAGAGAGGAGGAGGGACTGATACAGTCACCCTACATGTGATGTCAGATAAAGTTATTGAGTTACTTTGCAGTTGTCTAGAAACATTTAGCTGTATTTAAAATCTTAAATTAAAAACAACCAGGCAGTTAATATGTACACTTCAATATGTTTATTTATCGCAAGTGATAAGTCATCTCAATATATAACGTTATCGCACATTGAATATTTTCCTCATACCGTGCAGGCCTACAGTGGATAGAAAAAGTCTACACACCCCTGTTAAAATGCCAGTTTGTTATGATGTAATATAATGAAACAAAGATAAATCATGTCAGACCTTTTTCCACCTTTAATGTGACCTATAATATGAACAATTCAATAGAAAAACTGAAATCTTTGAGGGAGAAAAATAAAAAAGCCCTCAAATAACCCGGTTGCATAAGTGTGCACACCCTTAGACTAATACTTTGTTGAAGCACCTTTTGATTTCATTACAGCAGTCAGTCTATTTGGGTAGGAGTCTATTAGCATGGCACATCTTGACGTGGCAATATTTGCCCACTCTTCTTTGCAAAAGCGCTCCAAATCTGTCAGATTGCGAGGACATCGCCTGTGCACAGCCCTCTTCAGATCACCCCACAGATGTTCAGTTGGATTCAGGTCTGGGCTCTGGCTGGGCCATTCCAAAACATTAATCTTCTTCTGGTGAAGCCATGCTTTTGTGGATTAGGATATGTGCTTTGGGTCGTTGTCGTGCTGAAAGGTGAACTTCCTCTTCATCTTCAGCTTTCTAACCGACGCCTGAAGGTTTTGTGCCGAAACTGCCTGGTATTTGGAACTGTTCATAATACTCTACACCCTGACTAAGGCCCCGGTTCCAGCTGAAGAAAAACAGCCCCAAAGCATGATGCTGCCACCACCATGCTTCACTGTGGGTATGCTGTTCCTCAGGTGATGTGCAGTGATGCTTTTGCGCCAAACATACCTTTTGGAATTTTCATGCTTTTGGGGGACTTGACGTTTGTTTTTGCAAATTTCAGCCTTGCTTGGAGGTTTTTCTTTGTAAGAAAAGGCTTCCGTCTTGTCACCCTACCCCATAGCCCATTCATATGAAGAATACGGGAGATAGTTGTCACATGTACTTGCCAGAAATTCCTGCAGTTCCTTTAATGTTGCTGTAGGCCTCTTGGAAGCCTCCCTGACCACTTTTCTTTTCGTCTTTTCATCAATTTTGGAGGGACGTCCAGTTCTTTGTAAAGTCACAGTTGTGCCATATTTTCTCCACTTGATGATGACTGTCTTCACTGTGTTCCATGGTATATCTAATGCTTTGGAAATTCTTTTGTTCCCGTCTCCTGACTGTCTCTCTCTGTGGACCATGGCTTTTGCTCAGAGATGCAACTAAGAAAATCTCAGGAAAATCCTCCTAGAACAGCTGAACTTTATTTGTGATTAATCAGAGTCACTTTAAATGATGGCAGGTGTGTAATGTCTTCTAGTTAACATGAGTTTGAATGTGATTGGTTAATTCTGAACACAGCCACATCCCCAGTTATAAGAGGGTGTGCACACTTATGCAACCAGGTTATTGTAAGGTTTTTATTTTTCATTTTTCCCCCTCGAAGATTTACGTTTTTTTTTCTATTGAATTGCTCATATTATAGGTCACATTAAAGGTGGAAAAAGTTCTGACATGATTTATATTTGTCTCATTATTTTACATCATTAGAACCTGGCATTTTAACAGGGGTGTGTAGACTTTTTCTATCCACTGTACCTCATGCCCGTTGGGTCTGGTCTTACCAAATAACCATCACTAAATAATAGTAAAGTATCGATAAAGAATCGGATCGTTAAGCAGTCTCAATAAGGGTATCAATATCAGTAAAAATTAACGATGCCCATCCCTATATATTATGGTAAAAAAAAAATGTTTATTTGTCCCTTAATGGTAAAAGAAGTAAAGCTAAGCTAATGACTTGTGATTGTTCATTGTTGTTAACATGATCTATTTAATGTTATTCCATTATATGCTGAAATAATTTCTGAAATATGATTTTTTAATGTTTAAAAACATGCTATGCCAAGCAGCTGAGTTGTCATTTACTGATTAAACTAGTGATGCAAAGGTGGTGGATGCGGGGGTGGTGATGGTACAGCGGATTAGACACATGCCTTTGGTGTGAGAGACTTGGGTTCTACTCCCCACTGTGACACATCCAGGATTGTGTCCCTGAGCAAGACACTTGCAACATTTTGAAACTACAACAAAAACATCCACCGTCTCATGTCGCAGTTTCTTATCTTTGGAGAAAATAATACAATTCATGCTGTGATGTGCTTGCTTGCCTTTTAGCCACATACTAGATACTAAAGTAAATGGTACAGGCATACAGCACAAATTAAGGTTGAACTGGTTCATTTTGATAGCTCTATTTTGTACTTTGTTTTTAAGAATATATTACTTTGACCATAAGTTGTGATGTTTGATGGAAATATTTACTTAGTTGCCTGTTTTTAATGTTTTGCTAGGGTTAGAGCATTTTGCAAACAAAATGTGTAATTTTGGCCAGCAATGTTCAGTTTTGGCCTGTGTGTGAAGTTTTTTGAAAATGTAACTTCTGAATGGACAAATGTGTTCAAGCAAATAAGAAAAACTATAATTGAAAAGTAACAGAAACCAACATTATGGTCATATTGATTGTTTAAATTCATTCCTTTATATGCCTGCCCTCTCTCTACAGGCTTAAATACACAACCAGAGTTTGCTGTGTGTTTTTTTTTTTTTTTTCATTAGTCGAGTCAGTATTGTTCCATTCTGCAGTTTTAAGCAATGTAATTAACTGTGAATGGCAAACAGATCAAACAACTCAAATGTTAGAGAATTGCAGCTGCGGGGCCAGTTCAGGTGAGAAAGAAACAAGTGGAAATAGTGAAAGAGTAGCGGAGAGAGCGAGGCACTGTGTCCGTGCTCAGGTGAAGGAGGTGTGCTGGAGGTCTGAGCACAGTCCGGTTGAATGAATGACTGTTAACAGTAAATATTCAGTTGGTGATGCAGCCTCTAAAGAACCACAGTTCCTGAGTTGTGTTAACCAGCAGCTGAATATTTAGACACAGCCCTAGGGCCCACTGATTTCCTCAATGTGGAAAACATGGATGGAATTGTGGAATTTGATAAGGCTGTCCTCCAGAACATCCGTGGGAGGAAATGATCAGTAATCAAGTATTAACATATTTTATGTGGGACAATTCACAGTGCATGTATTGCAACAACGCATTCATTTTGAATTGTCCCCTATTAAATAGTATTATAGTATTTCAATACCCTACTGTTGCAAAACATTTATTGTGAATTGTTCCCATAAATAATACATGCACATACATTTGAATTTTTCTCTAAGCATATTGGCATGATACATCAAATTCATGGATACTGATTACATTTTTAATATGTTCTTATTAAACTGCTGAAATTGTATTTATCCATCACATGATAACACACTCTTTCAGAAGACAAAATATGCCTACAGTTTTTTTTTGTCGCTATGGTACTATCACACAATTATGTGGTAATATACTAGTACATCTGACATTGACTGAGTACAGCAAAAACATGTAGAAAGACATGTTTCGCATTAAAGTACATTATGTTCACACAAAGTAAATGCGTAATTTTCGATAAGATTTTCTTATCTATTCAGGGTTCAACAATAACGGTGGCCCGATGGCCCGGGGCCAGTAAAAAGTAATGTCGGGACAGCTGAACTAGCAACTCACTTGCCCAATCAGGCCAGTGCAAAAACATTTGTATTTTTAAAAAATAACATGATGTTCATTGAGTAAATTATGGTCCTATTTAGGGGGAAATAGATGATAATGCAGCATATGCTTTTGGGCGGGACTACTTTGTGATTGAAAGGTTGCTACCGTTTGAACTGATTACATTTTAGTTTAGTTTTTTTATATCCAGGATGTATTTAATAACTGATTAAACATTCTAACAGTATAACATAACTTGTAAGTCTTTGGTTTTGTTGTAACACTGATAAATGACTTTTTTTTGGTCCAGTTGCAAAAAAGTTTAACGTTGAGCCCTGCTATTGTTAAAATACCGTTTACTATCACTATGCTCCTTATTCCTAACTGAACAGAATCACAGGTATGAGCTTTTTATGTGACCTCGGTGGGATTCAAACCAACAACCTCAGTTTTGGTAGCTTAGTGCTCTAACAGAGCCACAAAGGACCACTGCAGTGATTACAGGATGTACAATACAATACTGTAAAATACACTACATGATTGCCATCCATAATTACATTGCTAATTTCACGAGGTGGTTAACTCAATTGGTAACCATATACTGTAAAAGGGGGTGTGAACATGAGCAATTCCTTTCAACACGGAACAGAATAGACGGCAAAGCAGCAGTGCAATCGATCAGAGAGCTTGTGGACAGGCTCAAAGAGGTCAGGACAGGGCCCCGTTAAAATTAAATGGGAAAACACGGAATTTGGGAACAAATTTCAACTGATTTCACAGGGCCCTACAGCCCTGAAGTTAGCTACAACAGCAGCCCTGTAAAGGAGTCCCTCTTGTGCTATGAAAAAGTAGATGCATAGTCCATGAGTTCTGTTTATTTTACATTACAAGTAATAAATGTGTGTATTTAATAAGATATTCACAGTTTATTAATTGTTACCGAGGTACATGCCACAAGCCAAAAAGACTGGAAATCACTGATCTGAGGGAACTAGTGCGACGGCAACCACATTTTAACACAATTGGAGTCAGAGTAGAGCTGAATGATTTGGGGAAAGAATCTAATTGTGATTTTTCTGCCAGATATTGTGATTACGATTCAATGTGCTTTTTTTTTTTTTAAGGTTTAGCTAAAGTTCAATATTCACTGCGAGTCTATAGAATAAACACAGTTAAACACTGAACAGACAACTGAACAAATCTGAAGAAGTCTGCAAAATCAGGCAGGCAAAACGCTCTTATTCTGAAATGCTTGATGTGGGATGTGTAGCCTGCACAGAACGGAGCGGAACGGGCTCACAGAGAGCGGTTATCTGTAGTTGAAGCACACAAAATGACAAACATCATCATCATTATTTGCAATTATCTATATTATGGTCACCTTTCATTTTCTAGAGTCCTCAGCCTTGTATCAAAAAACAGTTGACATCATTACCGTACTGCTTTAAAAAGACCCAAACAATTAGAGGCATTGAACCATCAGGCTTGACTGGCCAGTAATTGAAGTCGAGCCTCTGACTGTGAGGTTTTATGTGCTGCGTCAGCAATCATCCAGAATGCAACCAACAGATGTAGGTTACATAAATAAACAGTGGACACATGGCTTCACAACTTCTTGGTAATCATTGGTTTGTTTTTGGTTTGGGGCTTACTGAAAGGTACACAGATACAGGAGGATGAAGTCTATGTCCCAGTAACAGCAGGTTTGGATTTGTTGCAGTTTTATCACTGGATGTGTGAATTGGGCCTTATCACAGGTTAGTCTGCGGGGTGGGCCTGTCACATTTAACCTAAAACAAACTGATAACTGACCATTTCTGTGGTCAGATACTGTATTTTCCATTTCACTGCGCCAGCACATGTCTCGCCGCATGACCACCAGAGGGGATTCCGATGCTCGGAGCAGACGCAGCTGTCTAAAAAAGCCCTTCATTACTAGTACCTGTCCTGATTAAACTAAACACCACACTGTTCAAGTGTCTGCAATCACTGAATGAGTTCAACACACATTACATCAGCTCAAGTGCAGAAATCTAATCTTTGTTGTAGTATTTATTTCTCGGGCAGGTAGAGACTTGACAGGTTCCCTGAAAAAGTTGCTGTTGCCTTTTGCATATATTAAAAGAGGCAAATCTTCTACAGTCACTCGAAATGTTTGACATATGCAAACAACGTTACATGTAAAATTGATCCTAAAATACATCAAATGCACATCTATGGCTAATGACTCTATCATCCAATGCCTGCTACGGGTATGAGAACAAATTCATAAGCTATTATTGCGTGACTGTTTGGCTTATATTGCTTTACAGACACACAGATGCTGACTGTCTTTCCAGACATCTCATAAAAGGCAACACATATAGGAGCAGCAGCATCAGTGAGTGATGAAGTCCTCTCCCTTCTCCCTGTCATTGAACGTCTGATCAAAGCTGTGAGGACAGTGGACTGATACTCTTCTGAATTGACACAGCAGACTTCAGCAGACACAGAGAGCAGCAGAAACAATGTCAACTGTAATACCTTGAAACCCTCTCACTAGCTTCTGTCATATCGCAATATAATTCCAGCACATGGACGTTTAAATGTTGGAGTCAACCAGAGCACAGGCCCTTCATAGCCGACAGACAGCATCTGTCATGCAGTCCTTGGGGCTGACTCTCTGTATCAGCAGCACGGCTGACAAGACTCCACTAGACTGGGATGAGTTTTAATTATTCACATTATGCTTCAGAACTGGGGCAGGTAGAAGAGCTATGGGGGGGTAGATTACAACTCTCCACCCCCCCCTTGCTCTCATCCCTCCCATACCATCTGCCAAGCCACTGGCAGAGCCGCTGCCATAAATAGGTGTTTGTATACAAGTTAACAAAAACGCTTCCCTGATTTAAAGAGAAATTTGAAGAGTGTGACTGAGGTAGGGCAGCAGCATATGAATAGATGACGGAGAACGCGGAGCTGGGTGATCACACTCGTTTTCTCACATACAGCACATGGGAAGACACACACAGTTTGTGTGAATGCAGAGATATTCATAATCTCACATGCAGGGCAGCCCCCAAATCTGAGAGTCACTACTGATGACAGAATGAGAATATATATTTATATACTAAATGCTCCGTATTTGTATTGCACCTTTCTGACCACTCAAAGCGCTTTTACACTACATCTGCATTCACCATTCACTCACATTTATACACTGAGCCTAAGTGCTCAAACAGAAACTAACATTCACACACATTCATACACTGGGGGAACAGCCGCCACGGGCAATTTGGAGTTGGATACTTCGACATGCAGCCTGGAGGAGCCGGGGACTGAACCGCCGACCTTCCAATTAACGGGCACCTCCTGAGCCACAGCCGCCCCATATATATATATATATATATACACACACTATTTCCAAAGCTGGTCAAATGAAAGACAATTTTCAATTCCTAGTAATTCCAGTAGCTATATAAGCATGATGGTATTATGTAAGTACTCTGTCCAATATGACATGGAAATAAGGCAGACTCCAGACTTGTCAAGTATGTAGCAGAAACTGTACATACTTAGAAATATAGTGGCAAGTGCAATTGATCAGAGGACTTAATGGTGAATCTCAGACTGAAATATCTTCCACTGCTACACAAAGATAAAAGGTCCCTGTCAAAGAAAAACAACGGCACATTTGCTCAGATCTGAGTTACAAAGATGGATGAACCTTGAGACAGATGCAGACCAGCACAGCAGCCACCTGCAAAGTCTGCTAATATCTGTGTGTAAATCTCAGGTGGTTCCTCCCTTCCACCACCACTAGGGGTCACTGTGGCTCTGTTTCACTTCCAGCGCCCCCCCCCTCCCACACTCACTCACCAGCTCCATGCTGCTGCCGGAGGATGGCTGCGTTCCCTGGCAGTGGTGAGGCTGACGACTTGGCCACCGAGGTGGTGGTGGACGAGATGGACGGGAGGAGGCCAGGCTGGGCCTGCTGAGGCACGCGGTGCTTCCCCTGCCCTAACCTCTGACCTCCTGCCAGCCCCTGGCCGGGCTCTGAAGTGGCCCTCCCCGCTCCGCCCCCTCCCAGTGCCGTGTTGGTATTCCTCAGGGGCCAGCGGTTCTGGATGTGCGACACGGCCTCCTCGGCCACCATGCCATCACCCGGCGTGACGTGCAGCGTGGCACGAACCATAAATTCCTGAGTCTCGTCGGCCCACAGGTCAGACACGCGACACTCGTACACGCCCTCGTCTTCCTTCTTCACCTTGGACAGGCTGAGGCGGTGGGATATGGCGTTGCCTTGAACACGCACAGTCTAGAACCAAAGCAGAGGACGAGTGAAACACTGAAATATTGCAAACAGCAACTCTTGATCAAATACCAGTTTAAATATGCATTAATCAGCAGCTTAATACGGGTAGCTTCATTTTTTATGAGTAAAGGGGGAGGAACAGGCATCAGCAAAAGCCCCAACTCATGGCCCTGTATTAGCTGCTCAGCAGACCGACACATTAGTTCTTAAAGAGGCTCAATTATCCCTAATAAGGGTACATGTTAACAATAAAAATTTAACATATTATTATAGCCCTGCCACAGCATGTGTAACACGGACACCAAGTCTGAAGGAACTGGGATAGCAGAGCACTGAAGAAATTCTTTGGTGAATAATAGTCACAGGATTTCTTAGACTAATTCATCTGTTGATATAAATGGACAACTTGTATTCAGGCATAAAATGGATCTTTAATTTAGTTTTGAGGTCCCAAGCTTTTTTGTTTTCTTTTTTCTTTTCTTTTTTTTTTACCAGAAATGATTACAGGCTAAACACTAAGCAGCAGAAACCATGCTGGTTCACCCAGTTTGTCAAATAAGAATGAGTGTCGGGTGTATCAGTCGCTAGTCAGACCTTTGGTCCTGCTATCACAAAGAGACAGCCTGAAGAGAGAAGCATGTTCTTCAGTGGGATAAATATTACACTCCACCTTTTAAACATAATGTCCTCCCCCATGTCGAGTACGGTTTCTTTTTTTTCCTCTTCGGACATGTTAAGTATTATAAATATCAATGCAATTTATTGAATGACTGTCCTCTGGCCTGCTAAGCATCACTCTTCAGTCTGTGCAGTCAGGAAAGCAGACACTTACACTTATTTTTGTGGCCTCCCTTGGAGTGACCTGAAAAGAGAAAGCATTGGGAATCACACATATACAACATGTTTATCAAGTAACTAAACACCAGCTGTTAAAACACTAAAAGATGCACATCATTGGCAACAATAACACAAGATTTTTCTTTCATGTGGTGGAGAGAGGCATGAGCAGAGCTGCTTGCGTACATTTCTCAAAGACGCCATTGATACTCTCTCTCCCTCTCTCTCTCGCCCTCTCATCTTTTTCCTCTGCTCTCTTCACCCCCGCTGCATGTTTTAATGTGCTTAAACCGCAGAGGAAATGCAGCAGATGTGATTGTCCCTGACTCCCCCGACGACTGAAAAAGACTCAGACTGATTTGTAATGCCGAGGAGGAAAGTAATTCCCACTGCGTCCTGCCACAGTATCCTATCATGGCGGTTTTAGGCAGCAGACCTGAGAGGAATATAATGTTGATAACCAACAAGTGGCCTTTCTACAAAGTGTTCAAATGTTGGTGGCAAATTTACATGGCAGAAGTGCAACTGTTATCTATTCCTATGATCAGATTTTTTCAGGTGTGAAGGTACAGTATTTGTCCAACAAATAGGAACAGGTCATATAGGACACATTTTTAGCATTATGTATAATTAAGCAATTGCGTGTCTGTTGTCAGAGTTAGTGTTGTTGTTACCTTGGCTCTGTTGGCCGGAGCGCTGATCTGCAGCTCATGAGGCAGTTCTTTAGGCACATCCTCCTTCAGGTACCACCACTGGATCTCCAAAGACATGGGCGCGGAGCTGACAGCCTTGAAGGCGCAGGGCATCTCCACATCCTCTCCCTCCCCCACGCTCACATCTTTGGGGACTTCAGTAAATGCAGCTTTGGCATATGAAGGGGAGAGAGGAGAGACACCAGATTAATGAGCGGGGTGGCAAAGTGAAACTGCTGTGTGTGAAACAAATTTCATGAGCCTGTAACAATCAGTTTGACCTGCTGTGTGTGGCCGTCCATTCTCCCTCCATCATGCAGACTTCTTCTATTTTAAGCTCTCCTCCTATAGTCCCCATTAACCGGCATTTGTAGACTGGAATGGTTTTATTAGAGCACCTGTGATCTATAATCTGCCTCAGCTTTATTTAATCAAATAATGGAAAGCAGTTCTCCAAGCTTTCCATGATGCTATGGGCAGGGCTGGGTCATTCTGTGGGTTTGTTTTGCACTGTTACAAACATCCAACTATTCACACAGAAGGAATAACTGAACAGTAAAAATGCACAGGCTTGGTTTAAATACTAGTGGGATGCATGTTTAATCCCGTGGACAGCTAGCATTTATTTTTAAGTATAGCTTTTTAAAAGCCACAGTCAATTCCCACTGTTTCTCTCATTCTCCATTTGCTTCCTCTCTGGGGGTTCACTTACCATTTGCACAAACCATAAAGGGCGAATGGAGAATGAAGTAATAAAGGAGGCCGTAGAATCCTGCTTTTTCCATGGCACAGTAAGGCTCGTCACTCTCAGCAGGGACATTAGACGGTCATTTGACCTGGATGTGTGGCGTCCTGTTAACTGCCTACTCAAATAGCTCCAAATATGGGCATAGAAGAACCACAATCCAGAGGCGGCCTCTGTATCAGCCAGGCAACATGTACGATCCGAAGGTGAGCTGGAGCATCATTAAACCACGTTTCAGCTCAGAAACAAGACAAAACTGCAATAAATCTACAGCAAATTAGTCAAAGAAGTAATGTTAATCCCTCAGTGAAAGCGGCGGCTCCTGTATTCCCCGCTGAGCGTCGTGTATAAGTGGATACCGAACTTCCCGGACAGCGGCAGAAACCTGCTCTTCATCATCACCCCGCTTCCCTCTCCGGGCTCCGCTCCAACACCCATCACATAACCGATCCTCTGTGTGAGAGAGGCTGCCACAGCCGGGGAGGACACTGAAAGGACAGCCTCCCCCTGATACGGAGAAACAGGAGTGATTGCTGGGAAGAGACAGACGTTTGCCCGTGTTTGCGGTTCACCCTCTCTCCTCTAGCTGCTGTCACAGACCCGGAGCCTTCCCGCGGATTGGTGTGCGTCGCGAGCGCTCGGCTAGGGCGCGAGCAGCAGGGGTCCTCTGCGCTCTCTCTCTCTCTCTCTCTCTCTCTCTCTCTCTCTCTCTGTCTCTCTTTGTCTCTCTCCCCCTACAGTGTGATTGTGCCTCGTCTTCCACTCACTGCTTCCATAAAGTCTTTTCTTCTTTCATTTATGAAAACACACATTTTTGTTCCTCTATCCCAGTGGGGACATTTCATTGACGCAATAGCCCCTTACCCTAACCTTAATTAACCATCATAACCGCATGCCTAAGGTAAACCCTCACCCTAACTGTAACCCAAATGTAACCTGAACTCTAAAACCACGTCTTAACCCTCACAAAGTGTCTCTACCCGTGGGTACTGAAGTTGTTGTCCCCATGGTGGCACAAGTCCCCATTGGTTAGTGTGCATTCAGTCCCCACAGGGTCTAAAAACATGAAATACACACACACACACACACACACACACACAGTGTGACTTACTATCTCTATAAGAGCTTCAAGACAAACAGCCTCAGACAGACAGTTCCCTAAGCTTATTTCACATTAAATCCCTCACCTGAATCAAATACAAGTGCACAGGCTTATAATGTGTTTCCCCAGACATTGTTGTGACTGTCCATTTGAACATTTCCAACACCTGCATCAGGCATGAATTTCGGTGGCATCATGTGTAGCATACAAACAATCACCAATTGTTCAGCAGTGGTTTTTCACTGGGGGAAAATTCAAAGTCGAAATACTGGGGGAAATACAAGGACAAGCTAGGGCTGTCCATTCCATTTTAATTTTAGATTATGTTAGTTGTTTTTTTTTTTCTTTTGCCTCGTGTTCCCTCATGCAGCAATTTGAAGCATCAATCCAACTTTTCCCTCCCTTGATATGGATTTGGGGTATCTGCCAATACTGAGTACCAAACCGATGCCAGTGTTTCTCTCACACAGATTTGTTATAAAATCACAGATTTTTATAGTGACAATGAAGAAACTGAATTGAATGTGTATTGACAACCTCATGGCAGATACCTGATCTCCTTAGTAAGGTCAGTATAGGCGCTGATAGATCTATGTGTGGCCATGGAAGACAAAATTCTGAAATGTGAAATTTTTGTACAGCTACAAAATCAGTACTTTCATTCAGTCAGACTGTCTTGTCTTTACTTGACTATTGTAGGACTGAAATGACAGGGACTGTGGCTCAGGAGGTAGTGCAGGTTGCCATCTAATCTGAAGATTGGTGGTTTGATCCCCAGCTCCTCCAGTCTGCATGTTAAAGTGTCCCTGGGCAAAATACTAAACCCCAAGTTGTTGTGTGACTTGAGTGTATAAA
Source organism: Micropterus dolomieu (assembly GCF_021292245.1). Taxonomy (NCBI): domain Eukaryota; kingdom Metazoa; phylum Chordata; class Actinopteri; order Centrarchiformes; family Centrarchidae; genus Micropterus; species Micropterus dolomieu. The sequence continues at coordinate 36,619,901 of NC_060169.1, read as the reverse complement.
GCCTTTCAAGGAAATCAGCCTGTATCTTACATCTGTTCTGCAACAAACTCAACTCAGGATGATCTTGTTTTGGATGTCCTCGCCTTCAAAACAGAGGGTTGCTGTAAAATTACCTTTAAATACTTCACTCGAATAGAATAAACTTCTGTCTTTATTTAATTTTGATGCATTGCAATTTTGTATGGCCAGAACCAAAGACACTATCATAAAATACAGTCTGCATTATCATATCTAATTAATAATTGTTGTCATTTTAAGTTTCAACTTTTTTTTAGCAAATATTTCCTTTCCTCTTTCTCAAGTTGACTGTGAATGCAATATAATCTGCATTCAATAAAACAGTTGACATACACTGTTGGGGAATTGGGAATTTTTGGGTCTCTGTAAATAATATTAAACAGAGTAGCCTACTGTCTAGACATGCTCTATATAAAAAGTGCAATGAGATGCCTTTTATTATGAATTGGTGCTAGATAAAACTGAAAACATTTGAAATAACAAACTTGGATTTTAACATTTACCTAGCCAGGTAAAACTCCAGAATTCCAGAGTGAAAACAAATATCATGCTTGTAGAAAATACTTAAAATGAAATAATAAACTCTATATTGATGTCAAAATGTGTATCTACAATAACTAATCCTCAATTTCACTGCTCATGCCTAAGCACCAGTGTTGGCTGACAAATACATAAAATATGAAACGATATAGTGGTAATGGAATGATATGATGGGTGATCAGCTAGCCAACATCACATAGCTAATTTAAAGTAAAATAAATGCTAATTACGAAACTCTGAAGGTATTAAAATTAAGCGTATTAAAGATCTCTAACTACTGACATCAATCTGCAGCGTTAGGAAATGGTATGGTCCTTTTCATGGGTGTCTGAAATCCTATTTCAAGATTCTTGGATATAAAGCATTAGTATGGGAAATATATTGTAATATTTACAATGACAGGTAAGAAAGACCCCCCTGAACTGTTGTTTTTGCATCTTTGGGAGGGGAGGCAAGCCTTAATTAGGGGGGTCAAACCCCTCCAATCCCACCCGTAATTCGAACCATGGGTGCAACTGAATGCAGGAGGCTAGAAAGGGCTGAGTTTAAGTCACTGACACAATTTTCAACAGGTCCTGTTGCTGCAGTGAAAGCAGCCAGGACCAAAGGCAGTCGCTCAACAACTGCTGTTAAAGTTGACGGATCAATGTGGCAAGTGATAAATACATCAGCACCAAAATGTGTACTGAAGGCACAGCTGTTTCATTTTGTCCCACACTGTAGCAGAGGGCTACTTTCAGATTTGTGCTCTTAAAGTAATTCCAAAAGAGAGTAAAAGCTTTTTTTGAAAACATTATTAGTGATAAGGGCCACACTAAAATGCCTGTATGCGCTATTACATTTTGAATTCTCAACAAAAATTGAGCACTGTACAAGAGAATGATTTGATAATCCAACTGGATGTATTGAACAACATTTAACTGAATTAATTATTTTTGAAATGATGGAATCTGTCAAGTCTGCCTGTTGATGAGTATCTTTAGAATAAGCCCAGGTGTATTGATGCTGGTTTTAATGAAAGCTTATGGACGCTCTATGTGGTTCCTAGTTCCTATCCAGAGCTGCACTTTCAGTGCAGTTGAAATCTCTACCCAAAAATAAATATTCTTCACTATTACAGTTATTTACAACATTAGTTGTTACATCCAGGATAGCTGAAAGCTTCATGCCAGCAGTATTAACATTTAGAAACACCGTACATTTTCAAATACAGCACAAATTCAAGTGACCTTCATTAATTTCCTCAGGGACAGAGGAGACAAGTAAAAAATATTTTGAAAACAAAATTCCAACTCCATCACCGTTGCTGCTTTTGTGGCTTAGAAAGTCCTCTCCACTCCACTCCCTCTTTCACTCTGCCTCATTATCAAAGGTGCATTTCTATGAGTAGCTTCAAAAAAACTGAAAACTAAGAAGAATGAAGCTCTTGTTTTAAAGATTTCTTGCCTTTTTGATAGGAAAGTGGGAGAGAGAAAGGGGGTGAATAGGAACAAAGGGCTGCAGGCTGGATTCAAACTTGGAAAGCTATGGACTCAGGACCTGCTCATCCAACTGAGCTAAATGTACCCTGAGTGAAACCCTTTTTACATTGTTTCTGGCACCATTAATGTTTAGAAAGCCCAGCTTGATGTCGCATGTATCAAATATTGAGCTGCATCTAAACCAAAAGAGTAAGAGTTATTTTTCCAATATGTTCTGTGTTCGTCATGAAAAACAGAGTCATGAAACTAGTCCAAACTGGCAGCCGCTGCCTCTGAAAAATAAAACAAACTCACTCAAACGAAACACTGTCCCACAAGAAGTAAAAAAGAGCCAGAAAACCCAAACGTTAGCAACAGCACCCACCATGCAGAGAGACAGATGGAGAACTCATCTGTCCAGAGTGAAAACACACCTTCTGTCCATACTGAAAAGCCATCTCTTGAGACTACACCTTGAAAAATAAAAATATTACAGTTTTTTTGCTGTTCTTAACACACTTACACTAGTACATGAGACATAAACACCACAATCGTTAATTCACGTACCAACCGCCTGAACCAGTTCTGCTAAATGCACATTTTCTGCTCAGGCTGCAGTTCTAAACCACACTTTTTTCACTTCACACGACACACATTTCTCTACATTTGCAACAATTTCCATGATAAAATCTCTTTTGTTTACGGAACACATGCTAAACTTACATTTCATGCTATCCACGCTGACTCCTCACATGGGCAGACACATGTTGCACATTTGTTAAATAGGCATTCAGAGCTTTATCAAAAATGGGCCACAAGTAAGCTTTTTTTGTTTTGTAGCAATAGATGCAAACATAGGAGAGAGAGGCAAGTGAGAGTAAGAGGAGGAGGATGAGGAAGACCACGGAGAACCATAATCTCTGATGAGAGTTGGACTAATCTAACAGTGAAGCTTCTCAGGGCTGGACTCACCATGCTAGGTAGTACTTGGCCAGGTTGAAACTTTTTCTTCACAGTATATGGACAAGGCTTTTTTCCCTATTATTTGTTTTGTATGAAGAATGCTTTTCAAATCCCACAGTGTTTGCTGAATTGTATGCAGTATTTCGGAATAAAAACATTCTATTGTTCTATGTGTGTTTTATATTTGAGTATGAAAACATAAGGCAACTTAACATACAGTGTGTAACACTGGAAATGCAAACGGCCTACTGATAAAATTATCATTGTAGCATTTTACATTCATAGCATTGTGTACCAATGAGCACTTCAACACGTTCGTAGAAATGTGTATTCATTTGATGGTGTGTGTCATTTGAAGAGTTTGATTTTGAGAAGACAAAACATTGTTTTGAATGCAGAAATTGCTTTTGCAAGAGATTTAGAGTGTGTGGTTTTGTGTGTAAGTTTTTACAATTGTGTTTAGAAATGAGCCATGCTTTCATTGCACTTTTCAGATAGAGTAGGTCTAGACTGTACTCTTTATAATATTAACAGTGACTCAACACTTCCCACCATGAGCAAGTACTTGGCTTGGATTGTATCCACATAGTTGAAATTCACTTACAGTTTTTTCTGAATACTTCAGTCATTCCTGAAGTGCTATTTCTGAAACCAGTAACACTTGTAGCCAAATGCATTTCACATTGACACATGTGAAAAAACACTTATTTTTTGATAGCTCTACACGTAAATAGGCCACAGGTAAACATTTGGGATGCTTTAGTGGGGTGAGAATTAGGAGGACATGGACAGGGAGAAGAGGAGGATGAGGTGAAGAAGTAAGAGGAGGAGAGGGCAGGATCAAGTAGGATGGGGGAGAAGGAGAAGACCAGGAAGGGGAAGAGGGAGGGTAGGCAGGAACATACCTGATGAAACCTGGGCAACAGGTTCCACCAATCTGAGCCAGTTGTGCTGTACAGCAGTGGTACTAGTTCAGTAGTGTAATGACAAGGATCTGTCACTATGGTAAAAATAATCTACTGTTTTTATAGAATTGCATGAAAGCCAGTATCTGGTGGAACAGGATGATTGTTCACCCAAGAGCAGGAGATCCACTTTGTAAATATGGTCATCAGGGCTGGACTTGTACAAAAAGTCAGCGCTGGCATTTTTGGCCCAGGTGGCCCACCAAAATTGGTGGCCAGGAGATTATAAGCATTAAAAACTTAAAACTTAACTCCTGCATTCTGGGGACATTTTCTGCACAAAATTCAGATGGCAGGTGACAATTCAGAATATAAAAATATAATGGATGATTACAGTTTTTTACAACTGCTTACACACATTTTCAGAACTATGTCTCCTTTTTTCAAAACTCACACAATTCCCAAAACTCCTCGCACAAAATGCCAAATGCCTCATATGTCCTTCAAAATGAAACATTCAAAATGCCATAAACACATCCCTAAATGAAGCACTTGCATCAGATGGCAAACCCTTTTTTCAAAATAGTAAGTTCTTTGATATACCATTTACACACTGTTGTTCTAAATCTAAGCTCTTTTGTCTTTCAACGGCTTATGTGTACATTTCCATACAATGTTCTAGAGTGAAAGTAATCTGCTAGGAGGTGCTGAAAAGTACACTGTAAACACCAATGCAATGTTGAAACAGCAAAACATTACTGTTGTAACAGTAGCACAGCGTCCAATTGCTAACACACAATTTTGCAAACTAGTCTGGTTTTATCAAAATACTTAACACAATTCACAAAACCACACACCCAAAAAAATACCTCATATTGAAAAATGAAGCACTGCAACCGAAACTACACATAGCATTATCAAAATCAAACTTCATTCACATTACCAGATTTTTGCCTAACCAACTACACACTGTTGGGCATAATGAAAAGCACCCCCATCTTTAGTATGCTTTGCCATAATACTAAAATATGTATCAGATTGCTCACATGCACAGAAATATTTACAGATACACACACATGCTGTTGAAACTTTATTTAATTTTTCACTACAGTAAACAAGTCAGTGCAACATACGCACAGCAGATATATTTACATGGGACTGAACAAAAATATTTTTACAAAAAGCAGTAAACTGAAAAAGAAAATTTCAGAAAAAATACATTACAATAAAAAAAAAAAAAGAGGCAAGAAAAATAATTAGGCAGCATCTTGCCGCACAGCCGGGTCTGGCCACAACGCCTCGTCAACATCACAGGCAATATCTTCCCTTGCCAGACATTGAGGGAAGAAGCGCCTTGAGTGCCTTATCCTTCCCTGAATTGCACCCACATCAATCTCATCACATGCCTCTTCCATGGCCTGCACAAGAGGCATGCGCACAAAGGGCTGCCGGTCATATACCTTCCACCGCCATGCCGAAAAGAACTCTTCTATGGGGTTCAGAAATGGTGAGTATGGTGGGAGGTATTGCACAAGAAATGTTGGGTGGTCAGCACACCAGTTTTGGACTGGGGCTGCACGGTGAAAGCTCACGTTGTCCCATACTACAACGTACCGGTTTCTTTGATGGTCTGCATCATTCATACGGTATGAGAATGTTGTGAAGTCTGTCCAGAAATGTGAGAATATGGGCTGTGTTGTATGGTCCAAGGTTGACATGACAGTGGAGGACACAATGCATACTGGAGATGGCAGCGCACATTGTGATGTTCCCACCACGTTTTGCCAGGAACATCTATATTGGCTCTGTGGCCAATGACGTTACTCCCCCTTCTTCTGGTCTTTGCTAGGTTGACCTCATCTATAAAGATAAACTCATGTGGGATTGCATGAGCATCCATTTCCAGTACTCAATATGGTGTTATCCAGTACTGGGAAACAATGTTGCGTGTAGTGTACTGCAGTCAATATAGTACTTACATCCACATATGCTCGTCTGACCTCTTTGTTTCTTTGAGAGTTTCTCTCAAACGGCACCTTATAAAGTTGTTTCATTCTGATTTGGCGTTGCTTGAGAATGCGAGCCAATGTGGACAGACTGACTCGTTGAATGTTGTTGAATAAGGTGTTGTCTTGGATGATGTGGCTTTCAATTTCTCGTAATCTGATTTCATTATGTTCCCAAACCAAGTTTACAATGCCAGCTTCCTGTACCCCGGTGAACATTTGGGCCCTTCCTCCACCATGGTGTCGTCTCTCAGTCCTTTTGAAAAAATAAAATAAAAAAATATATAGGGCTTGGACAATGCAGCCTAAATATTTTTCCCCCACAGTAGAGTACGTTGTACAGGAAACTTGTACAGTTCATGAATGGCTGATGTCATACACTAAGTAAACAGGTGTCACCCAATGATACACTATGACATGGGGTGTACTACATAAAATTTTGGTTACATACCTGTTCTCCAGTCTAAAGGTCCGGATGACAGAGGTGACGGTAAAACGGCTCAAGTTTGGCTGCACTCTCTGTCCAGCCTCACGCATGGTCAGCCCATGGTTGATGACATGATCTACTAAGGTTGCTCTGATTTCATTTGAAAGTGTTTGTCTTCTTTGGCCATGAACTCCTCTACCTGCTCTACCCCTACCTCACACTCTTCCTCCCCCTCTTATTCTCACCCTCCCTCTTCCTCTTCCTCTCTCTCTCTCTGCAAGGTCTTCCATTGTTGTTCCACAGGTGAGCACCAAAAAAAGGTGCTCACCTGTGGTCTTTTCATAGTGCTTACATACTGATTGAAGTGTTAACAATTAACCATTGAGGTGTTTGGCCAGGTGGCACATGTAATTGGCCAATTAGCTCATGTAGTGTCATTTTGAATGGTAGTGTTTTGAAATGGCAAACATGTGACTTTTTGTTAGATTGTTGTGTCTTATGCAGAGAACTGTGTTCAGTGCATTTAAAAAGTGGCATTTTGAAATGCAAAATGTGTGTAAAGCAGAAAATGTGTTTAGACTTTTGGAGACTTGAGAAGAAGTGTTGCTCTCTGTGTGTCCGTTTAAATAATTGTGCTGTGCATGTAATTTTAGTGTGTTAGCAACTGGAAAAAACTGTAATACTTATTTTACAATACTGTACGGTTGAAATAACCATTAACTGTAACCTGTTCTAATTTCTGAAGGTTCAAATTCTGGATGCCACTGTAAAGCGACTCAAGTTTGGCTTCTCTCATTCTCAACCTGTAAATGCTCCGTATTTGTATAGCGCCTTTCTAGTCTATTTGACCACTCAAAGCGCTTTTACACTACTTCTGCATTCACCATTCACTCACTGAGTGCTCAAACAGAAACTAACATTCACACACATTCATACACTTGCCCGGGCTTCAGAATCTTGACACTTCGACATGCGGCCTGGGGGAGCAGGGGATTGAACCGCCTAGGTAGAAGCTGTGGTTCGTCACATGATCAATAAGTGTGACCCTGAACTCATCAGTGATGGCTCTCCTTCCTTCTCTTCTTTGCTCTCATCCTCCTCCTCCTCTTCCAACTCTTCCACCTTGAACTTGTACTTGTTGTCGTCCTATTCCTCTCCCCTTGCTCTTTGTCCATTGTTGGCATCCATTGTTCAAAACAGGTAATCTGACCTGTGACATATGTATAGGTCTACTGTATACAAAAAGCAGTGATTGTTAAGTAATCAGTAAAGCAGTTTGCACATGTGAGGAGCGGCTGTGTGACCTGGTGAATAAGCGTAGCATTTTCATTGGTTGTGTTTGGAAAAGGAAAGCAGGTCCCTTCCTTTTAGATGTCTGTGTCTTAGCTAGGGAATTGTGTGTAGTGTTTTGAAAAAAGTGTTTTATGCAATTGAAAACTAAGTGAAAGGCTGAGAAATAGCTAATGGTTTTGGAGATTTGAGATGAGGTTTAGCTCTTTGAGCGAGGTTTCAAAAAGTAAAGATTTTGTGTGTAAGCAGTTGTAAAAAACTATAATATTGTTTTTAGCCTAAGTTACTTTTTTGGACAACGCAGTTTTCTTCTATATTTACATTGCATTGCAGGCTTATTGTGCAAATAAACCTTTCTCATAGCATTTTCATTTGTCAATTAACATTTCTTGGTGCAAGTTTTTTTTCAGAACATTTTTAACAAATGCTTTCAAAAAGTGGTGGGTAGCCTACATGTCCCCAGCGTCCCCAGTATAAATAACCCTCTCTCCCTGCTCCCTCCCTACAGGTTGAGCTACTCCATGATCACCTCCACTCTCCTCCTGCTCACTTTCTTCCTCGGGCCCATCATGGTCACTTAGTCACTACAGAGTCCCTTTCAAAATAAACTTACTTTGTGTAAAACAAGTAAGGAACACGTATCCATAACTTGACACATTTGGGCACCTGTGTGTATGTGAGTTTAATGCATGACAAAACTTCATTGCTATGCCGTACACACAGAAAACACAAAGGCCACAAGTGTTTTTTACTGTTTACTGTCAGTGTGTAATTGCTGCTCCATGTGCTTACTCAAAGACGTTTGTGTGTACTGTATTGATACAAAAACACAATTTTTTAAATAGTTTGAAGAGTTTTGCAAGAATTGTTTGCTTTTGCGATTAGTGTGCAGAGCTCTGCAAAAAATAGCAGTTGAAAAAATTGTACGTAAGCAATCATAAAAAACTGTATTGTGAGTTGTTTAGGATAAAAGCGTGACTGCAACATATATCCCCCCAGATGCCCCCCCCCCCCCCTACACACACACAGGATAGTCTCATTATCTTAATCTAATCTAATGTAATATTTTAATAGTCATCCAATGTTTGCCCATAAATTATGACATTTAGGTTTTATTGTTGCTTTTTTTAATCCTTTTTCTCTTACTGGTATTTTATGTGATACTTTAACCTTATTTTTTGTTCTATACAAATAAAGTTTTCTTTGACATTATGACAAATATGGACAGCGAAATATCCTTCCTTTTTTAGTACACTTGTGTAGTACATCCATGTCATTAAATTGCTGTAAAGTGACCTTGCCCTTTCAGTACATTCACTCTGTTCACTCTCCTCCCTGTGGCAAATCAGACTTCCATCTTAATGGCCTCTATTGAAAGAGACTGGACAGAAAAGCACACGTTCTTTAGTTATAAAAAGTAATTTCGTATCAAACAGGAAGCAAAAGCTCTGCACATTTATCTCAGTCGTCACTCTGATAGAAATGTCATTTGCATCTCTGCCCACATCTCTCTCTCGGTCTGTCTTGGCTGCTCTCAACGTGTTCTTTTTTTCATTCTGTATTCCAGCTGTCTCTTCAGCAAAGCCAATTTATTTGCTTCGGACAACACTGTATGTTGACAGAATCTTTCTTTCTATTGCAGATTTCTTTTAGATCTGAAAAAATATAAGGAGTAAAAGACAAATTGTTTCTGTTCAACTTGCACAGCATCTTCAAACACAATAATTTAAAAGTACCAATTTCACACAAATAGGTTCACACAATTCAAGAACTATTCTAACCACAAACTTTTCTTGGGTCTTTGTTATGCAGAAAATCTTCTCATTCAAATTTTCCAGCTGCATAAAGTTTATTGTTAGAGGAAGAGCATCCTGTATGACATTTAGTGGTGATACTAGCAGAGTTGCAGGAGCGGGACCACACATCTGTGACATCACTCCCGGCATTTCCATAAATACCCACACAACCCACATCCTCTTCTTCGCTCTCGTATTCTGCACCACTCCCACCCACCCCTTTCTCTGTCCGGTCTCCTTATCTACTTCTTCCTCTCCATGGGGTTCCGTCGTGCCCGGGCACTATGGCGGATTTCCCTATCGTAACTTCCCCATAACGTTTTTTTGAATGTTTATTCAGCAACTGCAAGCATCATACATCTTTCTGTTTGTTTATCAATAAATCATTTCATATCTGTTGATTATGGTCATTGCTCGTGAATTGTTCGGTATGTTTTTGTTTTGTTTATTTCAACTTTTTAGATGTAAGAATCCACGGTGCTAGCTGCGCTTAGACACAGTGGTGCTTTGAGCTGAATGCTTGCTACTTTTCAAAATACACTCCTTTCTGTTATTTTAGTAGTTTATATTGAATTTAACACAACAGTGCATGAGTTCACATTCACGATAAATGATCTGTGCTGTTTTAGCACGTTTATGCACAACACTGTATGGACACGCTACCTGTATGTGCTCTCAGCTTTTGTCTGTTGGATTTGATTTGCCAAAGGCTGCGACCAGTACATATTCCGCCCACTTAGTTGTTGTATGCAGATAGACAGCGCATTTGTGTTTACACTTCTATTCCATGTGGTCACAATGCCTTCCTGACCCCCTCCAGAGGTGGTTTTGCCAATCAGATCACAATCCGTCCTCCCTGCATCTCGGGTGCATTTACACCTGTACTTTCAAATCTTCAAGCACTATCTGATTGCAATCCAGTCACCCACAACAGCCTCTAGTGACAGGCAAGACACAAACAATATGTAAGCAACATTTCAAAATGCACCTGCATTGTTTTGTATTTTGTGACTTTCACTCAAATAAAAGATCATTTTTCCAGTCATATATTCCGTCTCTGAATAGTGTTAAAATATCGTGTCACTCGTTCTCGTGAACCCAATATTGTGTATCTTCTATCAGCTAAGTGTATCATCACACCCTTATTCCTAACATACTTATTTTAACCCAAATCATGTACCAACCACGTAGTTTGGTGCTGTGACCGTTTCGAGGGCACCTGCACAAAGACCTGCTTGATTGTTGCAGAATAGCCACTTTCACACAGAAATCCCGCAATAAATGCGGAATTTGTGTGTGCTTTCACACAGTGTTGCCTCCACTGAGTCCGCCTATACGCCACGGCTGCCTGACCTCATCCGGTCAATATTCAAAGTAAAATACTCTATGCAGATTCCCGATTGTAAAAACAACAATAAGCACTATTAAAACAGACAAAAAAGAAACCATTTAACAAAGTAGCCTACTTAACACTAGAAGTGCCAGAATTCCAAAACTACTAGAACTGCCTCATGACCGCTAGATTCCCAACTCTATGTCTTTAATGATAAACACCCAATTGAGAGATTAATGCATTTATTGTATTAGGATATCTTTTTAAAAAACTAAATAACACCAAAATGGACATTTAAACAAGTTTAATTATACATTTATAAATAATAATAATTATTAGTAGCCTATCGGATAGGCTATATTTCCATATCCATTCAACCTAACTCAGAACAAGATAATAACAATTAAAAGTATCTTATTTAATTATAAAACATTTTATTTTAATATTTTAACACAGAAAATAGGCTAATAGAAAAAAGCTGGAAACGAGCTGATCTAAAACATAATAAAGAAGGACCAAGAAGGAGGCATAGGCTACAGAAACATAAAAACACTAGCCTATTATAACAAATTATGTTAACTGTTTACATCAATATAGTGCTTGGCTATTTAAGCTTCACAGTCAAGGCAAGTGACCTCTCTTCTCCTCGCACAATTTCCACACACGGGTTTGCAGCATTTGCAGGTGTAGTGGGTTTTGTTTTTGACTGCTGCTTCTCCAAACCTGGCACTGCCTCCGCTTTGGTGTCTGCTGCGGTGGTTGCTTCTGCTGCTGACTGGAACCTTGTGCCAACTTTTCTCCTCCATGAACTGTGCTCTCAGCTCCTCTGCAAGTTGCTGCATGAACTTCCTCTGAGGTGCTGCAGAGCTCACCATGATCATCCAACATGAATGGAACATCTGGATCCGCCGTGTCTGATGAAAGCAGCCGCCTCTTTTTCCTTGATGTGGACTGACTCTGGATCACTCTCTGATGAGGAGGAAATGTTTACGTGCACCCAGGAAACGTTGCTGTCACTTTCCACCTCTGATTGTTCCCATGCATCCGAATTATCACTATTCAAGTTCTGAAGCATCTCCAGGGCCATGGTTCCAGTAATATTCTTCTTCTTTCGCTCATTCATTTTAGAAGCCTAGCTATATATAAATAGCCTATAGATAACATAGTCATCACTGTGAAGCACTTTGAGTATCTATGATAAAGCGTTATGTAAATGTAATTCATTATTATTATTATTAGCCTATTTCTGATCAACTAATTTAGTCTAATATAAATTTTGTTTGTAGAAATTAGCATATATACAAAACGTCTCGGGTTACGTATGTAACCCTTGTTCTCCGAGACACTGCGTCGGTGACGATACTATGGGAACGCTTTTGGGCGTGGCAGGGCTGAAACATGAATGAAACTACTCCAATCCTATTGGTGTTGCAAGAACGGTAGCGTGTGACGGCGTAATTGGAGGCGTATATAAGCACGCTGGCACACCAGACACATTAGCCCTTTTGCTATGAAGCAAGGCACTCCAGGCGGGGTGAGGTGTGGCGGTCCAACGCAGTGTCTCGTTACCCTTCTCGGGGAACAAGGGTTACATACGTAACCCGAGACGTTCCCCTTCGAGGGAACTCGAACTGCGTCGGTGACGACACTATGGGAACGAGAATACCCACTATGCCACGCCGAAACCTCCGTCTGCCCCCAGTGTGCAAAAACCTGAGGCACGACTAAGAGGAGAGCGCACGGGTGCTGGGTGCAGACGGAAGGTCCAGACTGGTAAAACCGGATGAAAGTGTGAGGAGTGGCCCAGCCAGCTGCCTCACACAAATCCTGGAGCGAAGCCCCTACGAGGAGGGCCCTAGAGGCCGCCATGCCTCGAGTAGAGTGCGCCCTTATGGCCATAGGTGAAGGTAACCCGCGCACCTGATAGGCCAGGGAAATAGTCTGAACAATCCAGTTGCTGATCGTGTGTTTAGAAGCGGGGAGCCCGGCCTTGGGGGACCCGAAACACACCAGCAACTGGTCTGCATTCCTCCACCGGGAGGACCTCAGAGTGTAAATACTCTGTGCTCTGATCGGGCAGAGCAGATGAAGTCCTCCGCCGTCACATGAGGTGGGGGATGAAATGCCTGCAGCACCGTAGACCCTGCCAACCTGGACTGATCCTTAGGGACATAGCCCGGACAGGGGTGCAGGATGGCTCTGACCCTCCCCGGGGCAAACTCCAGGCATTGAGGAGAAACCGAAAGGGTCAGGTGCTTGGCCTCAGCCGATTCCAGGGGTTCGAAGGGGGCCTCAATCAGCACTTCGAGAACCACCGCCAGGTCCCAAGTGGGAACCCTGGAACGAGTCACGAGTCTCATCCTCCGGGCTCCACGGAGGAAGCGCACGACCAGTGGAAACCTCCCCAGAGGCCCATCCCTCAGAGGGGTGTGGAACGCCGCCACGGCAGCCACATACACCTTGAGTGTGGATGGGGAAAGGCCAGCAGAGAAACGGTCCTGGAGGAACTCCAGTACCGGAGCCACCTGGTGTAGAGAACCGCTCGTTCTCTACACCAGGTGGCAAAAACATTCCACTTCAGGCCGTACATCCTTCTCGTGGATGGGGCTCTGGAGCTGAGCAGTGTCTCGACTGTTCCTGCCGTCAAGCCCGCCTCCAGGAACTGGCCCCCTCAGGGGCCAGACCCACAGTCTCCATAGGGCGGGGCAAGGGTGAAAGACCTGGCCCTGAGACAGCAGGTCCTTCCTCAGAGGGACCTGCCATGGCGGGCCCTCCAGGAGCAAAATTAAGTCCGAGAACCACACTCGGGCCGGCCAAAACAGGGCTACTAACAGTAGGCTGACACCGTCCTGACGGACCCTCTCCAGAACCCCCGGGAGCAGAGCGACTGGGGGAAAGGCATACAGCCGCAGCCTCGGCCATGTCTGTATCATGGCATCCAGCCCTAGCGGGTCTGGGGGTGAGAGGGAGAACCACAGTGGACAGTGCGTCGTCTCTTGAGACGCAAACAAGTCCACGTCTATAGGGCCAAACCTTCGCACAATAGCTCCACCACATGGGGGTGGAGTCTCCATCCCCGGACCTCAGCCCCTGTCTCGACAGCAGGTCTGCTCCCTGATTCTGGGTCCCAGGGATATACATCGCTCTGAGGGACAGCAGTCTCTGCTGGGACCACAGGAGGATCTGATGTGCCAGCTTGCATAATGGGCGCCAGTGCAGACCCCCCTGGTGATTCAAATAGGCCACCACTGCCGTGTTGTCGGTCCTGACAAGGACATGGTGACTGCGGAGAGCGGGCAGAAAACTCCTCAGAGCCTTGAAAACCGCCAACATTTCCAGGCAATTTATGTGCCAAGAGAAATGATGCTCCTGCCAGGAGCCTCTCGCAAAGCTGCCGTCCATGACCGCGCCCCACCCCGCGAGTGAGGCGTCTGTCGAATAATTGTCCGGCGACATGACGCTCCCAACACGGGACCCTGGGACAGGAACCAAGGCTTCCTCCATACTGACAGGGAACGAAGGCACCTGCTTGTAACCCGTATCAGACGGATTTCCCCTTGGGGAGAATTCCTTGGATTTTAACCACCACTGCAGGGCTCTCATGTGCAGCAGGCCAGACGGGATTACGCTGGACACTGCCCCCATGATACCCAACACCCTCTGAAAGTGTTTCACAGTGATGGTGCAGCCTAGCTTCACTGTGGTGACCAGAGGACCAAATGGACCTGACGCGTGCAGGCGACAGGTGGGCCCGCATCGTCGTCGAGTCCCACACCACCCCTAGGAACGCAGTCCATGGGCGGGCGTCAACACGCTCTTCTTTGCGTTGAGCCGCAGCCCCAAACGCTGAAGGTGGGCGAGGACGACATCTCGATGCCGAACCGCTAACTCCCGAGACTGAGCCAAGATGAGCCAGTCGTCGATGTAGTTAATATGCGGATGCCCTGGAGCCTCAGCGGGGCCAGAGCTGCATCCATGCATTTGGGGAACGTGCGAGGAGAGAGTGCTAGGCCGAACGGAAGAACCAGATACTGGTACTGCGCGCCCCCGACGGCGAACCTCAGGAACTTCCTGTGAGAGGGACGGATGGAGATGTGGAAATATGCGTCTCGCAGATCTATCATGACAAACCAATCCTCGGATTGGATGTGACTGATGATGGCGGGGATGGTGAGCATCCTGAACCTGAATCTCCTCAAAGATTGGTTCAGGGACCGCAGATCAAAAATCGGATGTAATCCTCCGTCCTTCTTGGGAACTATGAAGTACCGGCTGTAGAACCTGGACTCTCTGACTGGCTGGGGAATGCGTTCTATGGCCCCTTTGTCCAGTAGAGAGAGAACTTCCTGTTCCAACACCTGGCTCCGCCTTGAGTGCACCGCAGTCCAGACCACCCTGTTGAATCCGGGTGGGCGGACCCTGAACTGCAGCCTGTAGCCATCCACTACGGTGCGCAGGACCCACGGGGAAATATTCGCAAGGCTCCGCCATTCTTGTGCGAAATCCGCCAAGGGAACAACAGCCCCCTTGGGGCTGGTGGCCGGTGTTCTGCGTAGGCCCACGGTGTGTGAGCCGAAACTCCTGCCAACTACAGCCCCTCGGGGCGGGCAGAATGGCACGTGTTTGCTGGAGGTCAGCAAGTAGGAGAGAGGGGCACATCCAGGAGAAAAGCCTTCTCCTTCCCCTCGATGCCCGAGAGGTTGAGCCACAGATGGCGCTCCGTAGTCACCAATGCTGCCATGGAGCAGCCAATGCTTGGTAACACGGAGCGTTAAGTCCGAAGCTCTACAGAGCTCAGTCAGGTCCTCCTCAGAGGGACCTCCCCCTAGGTCTTGAGAAGATCGGCCTGGTACACCTGCAAGATGGCCATAGTGTGCAGGCTTGCACTAGCTCGACCCGCTGCCATGTAGGCCTTGCCCACCAAAGCGGATGTCGTCCGACACAGCTTGGTGGGGAGAGAGCCCAAGCACCCTCAGGGGCAGGGCCTCGCAATGGCCACAAGCAGCCCCCTCGAGAGCTGCCTGGGCATGCGGCATCCCCAGAAGGAAACACACAGGGCATGAGTGTCCCCAGCCGTGATGTAGCGCGGGCATGGAAAGACACACTGCCTGAACTGCTCACCAGCCATCTCCTCTGCTTCTCCTTCCAGGTAACTAGATCCTCTTGTGGTAGTCTCAAACATGCCAGAGTGCCTGCTGAATAGAAAAAGGCTAAAGTGTCCGGTGTGCCGGCGTGCTTATATACGTCTCCAGTTACGCCGTCACACGCTACCGTTCTAGCAACACCAATAGGATTGGAGTAGTTTCATTCATGTTTCAGCCCTGCCACGCCCAAAGGCGTTCCTATAGTGTCATCACCAACGCAGTTCGAGTTCCCTCGAAGGGGAACACTCAGGACTGCTACTGACCTTTCTGTTGACAGTGAGAGAGACAAAGATCAACCGTGGGAAATGTAACAAAAGAATACCGCAAAATTCCATGTCTCTGGCCGAAATAGTTAAAAATGTTCATTTGTTTTTTTGCCTTGTGTGTAATTTATATGACACACATTTTAAATGAAAATACAGACACTTTTAGGAAAAGTCAGGTACCAGCAGGATTTTATTTATTATTTCAACAAAGTTATTGCAGGGAAAGGGAAAGTTAGAGGACCAATAAAGTCATTAGGTTTCATCCTCTGGGGACCTTGAATATCTGTACCAAATTTAATGGCAATCCATCCAAATAGTTGGGATTGTGAATGTCAGATATTTCAGTCTGGACCACCACTGCGTAAAAACTTTGGTTTGTTTCATTCAGTGCGTCCCGAGTATGTGGAAATCGTATGCACCTTGTCGCGGGGGCAGCCCGGCTATCGGTGACTGTCCTGTTTCTCCTTTCCCTCACATTCTGGTTTCTCCTGTGCCTCCTCTCTCTCTCTGTGTGTGTGCTCTCTCCCTCCCTGCTCCGGAGCCCGGCTGGCTACCCACACCTGCACCTCGTTTACCTCCATCCCCGGCCGCCGTACCTGCCAGCCATCAGCCTCATCACAGCCAGTATATCTACCCCGGCTTTCCACTCCATCCTCGCTCGATCGTCGCAGCTCTTGACCCGGTGTCGCCGCTTCGTTCTGGCTTTTTTTCTTATATTCCTTTTACCTCACGTCCTCTTTGCCTACTAACCCTGTCTCTCTGTTTCTCCCCGCCAGGTTCACTCACCTCTGCCTCCCAGCTCGGCCAGCCGGGCTCGCTCGCCTGCCTCCTCCTCTCGCCGCCTCCACGACGCCCCCCCCCGGCTTCTCCTCTCGCACCCCGCCTGGACCCCAGTCTCCGCGTCCTCTCCTATCCGTTTGCCAGCCTCCCTCAAGCCTCCAGCCTAGTGCCCTCCGTTCCTCCAGCTTCTAGGTTCCCCGTGTCCTCGTCTGCCTCTCCCCCTCCTTCCACCCGCCCTCGCCTCGAACCTGCTTCTCCTCAATAAACCTCTTTTTCTACCCTCAGCGCTGCGTTTGGGTCCGTTCTGTCTCCCATCGTTACACACCTGCCCATCCTGATTGCACTAAGTAATCTCACAGAGAAAAGAAGCCAGGTCGAAACAAAATTTGCTTTATTGGCATGAATGTTAATACAACAATATTGCCAAAGCTAAGGGAAAATACAAAAAAAAATTCTATTCATATAGTTCATCCAATAAATAAAATAAAATAATTGTATTTCTATATATTGTATATAGAATAATATTATCTAATATTGTTAATTTCTCTACGTTTTATTTCATTACGGCTGTGTCTCCTGGAAACGATAACAGCAGCCATCACTGCGCAACACTTGGCGGTTTGCACCTTCCTTTCAGACGTATTAAATACATATGCTGTTGCACTCACATGAAAATGCATTTAAGCTTGTTAGATTGTGTAGTAAATAAATGTGTTACCCTCCCATTACTTTTCACCCCGCCCCGAATTGCATATTCATTAAGGCAAAAGTAATAAATGAACAACAGGTGCTATCTTGCACTTTTGAAAGACGTCATTCTGTGTGCACACCGTTAGTAGATCAGCTTACATGTTAATTTGCTGGTGATATCAAGTTTGCACACGTTTTTACTCACGCAAACCTTTAGTAAATCTGGCCCAAAGTTTTGCAAAACATAACTATGCTTTTCTCAGCAGGTCTTTGATTTGTGTCCAGGGTGCTCAGCAGAGTTCCTGACAATTTTATTATGGAGGCAATTAAAATGTAATCAAAAAATATGAACAGTGGTTTGCCACATTAAGTTTCATGATTGAATCAATGTGTTGTGACATTGGCTGTGATTGAGAATTCATGAACACAACATTTGTTGGGGGGAAAGATAAACTTGCTGGCTGAGACTGACATTAACATTAAATAGGGGTTGTTAGACATATTTTGCCAGAATATTGTAGATAGTATGTGTGTTTCTGATTATTATGATTTCACAGTAGAGACTGTGTGTGTGCACCACATGTTTTGTTTGAAAGATTTTATTTTTGCTGTGCATGCTACATAATGTATATTCATTAATTCACTAATGGAGTTCTCAGAAAGCCTTGTTAGCACAAACGGAGGTTCAGTTTGCACTCAGAGACATCACCTCAGATACAAAGTAAGTAAAAGGACCTTAACCCTGTAGCCAGTGCAAGGTAGCTAAAACTGGAGTATTGCGATCTCTTTTCCTAGTCTTTGTTAAAAGTCTTGGGCGGGAGAACTATGCTATTGATGTTTTTGGTAGGCCAATGAAGAGTGTATTACAATCTGTGTAATGTGCTAGTAATTAATGCTTGGTCACTTTGCTAATATAGGGTTCAATGCTTAAATCAGAGTCCAAGATGACACCAAGACTAAACGTCTATTTTGGTCTAGTGAGCCAGGTTCCCAGGTCTGTTTAAAAAGTGTTTCTGTCTTGGATTTAGGACCTAGCTCTGTTTTTATTTTCATTAAGTTTTAAAATATTGTCACTCATCAATTGTTGTATTGTAGCCAAACAGGCCATTTGGGTTAATTCTAGTTTTCTCAACAGAAATGTATAACTCAGTGTCGTCTACGTAGCTGTGGAAATTTGTATTTGTTATGATTATTCCACAGATGACTTTCATTTGTATGATCGAAACTGAACCTTTATTGTGATAGATGAGGTCACCAGGCCCACAAAACCACCGCTCACCTTCTGTTCTCTCTTTTTTCTCCAGGAATCATCTTCACTGCAGCTGGTTCCCTGGACTTCAGCTTGCCTCTCAGCTTTCCTCTCAGTGAGGCCAGAGGTCTCTTCTGCATGGAGCCTGCTTAGAGCAGACACAGCCGAACCAAGCTCTCACGGAATCGGCAGCTGACAAGCCAAAGCAACTTCTCTTCGGACTGGTAAATTATTTCACTTGCTTTCTGTAAAATGCAACAAATACGCTTGCATTTTAGTCTTTCTGCATTTACGTATTTATGCTTCACGTCTGTTTATTTGACAATACGGGCCTAAAAGCGAGTGTAGCAAAGATGTCCTGCTAGTTTGGTTACCCCAGTGCAGAAGCCTACCCAGGAGATTGTTACCACACCTTTATTTAATATTACAGCTGCACACACACACATTCGCAACCAAAAACTACTTCACTCAGCATCTCTTGGGGCCCGGCTCACCCACAGTAGCCATGTTTCATGCGTCATGCAAATTTTAAGCAAACTTTTGAAAGTAAAGGCGAAATAAGTGCGTTACCATCAGCTGGCAAATAAACCAGGCTGGATATGCCAGATATTCCCATTGCGGAAAAAGCTGATTAGACGTGAGTTAGAAGTTTGCTACGTCAAAACTTATTCGGAAAAAGTGTTTCCATCTCCCATTTAGTGCATTAACTATTGTTCAAACGAAGGCAAAAACCACCTCAAGCGAGCGTAAAAACTTTTTTGCGAAAATAAGGTTTCCATTAACCTTTTCTAACGCAATACTTCAAAATGCGCATAAAAAACGTGGAAACATGGCTACTGTCCAGCTCCACACTGGCTTTATTGTAGTCCAACAAACAGTCTCCCAAAACGCACTCCACAGCCGACACGGCTGTAATTCCCTATCATCATCAGAGGTCCAGCACGCTACTGCCTAATCCTAACACCCTCAGCGAGGTTGATACCAAAAAAAGTCACTGAATAAATATATTAGGATACATTTTGCAAACCCCCACCCGCCCCCATCCCTCCACACTCTCAGTCACTGTCTTGTTTCTCACCTCTGTCCCCTTTACAACTGTCACAATTCACCACAAAAACAAACAACTCCACCTGCAGCTTAGACCCCATCCCATCATCCCTAATCAAGACCTGCCCTCCATCCATCCCCACACTCATCATCAAAATCATTCCCCACAACACTCAAAGGTGCAGCTGTCACCCCATCCTCAAGAAACCTGGTCTAAACCCCGACATCATGTCCAATTTCCGACCCATCTCCAATCTCCCCTTCCTATCAAAAATCCTAGAACGTTTTGTTGCTGCTCAAATTCAGACCCACCTCATCACTAATACCCTGTTTGAACCATTTCATCTGGATTCCGCTCACAACACAGCACTGAAACAGTCCTCCTCAAAATAACCAGTGACCTCCTCCTCTCTGCCGACTCCGGTCACCTCACCATCCTAATCATGCTCGACCTCGCTGCAGCCTTTGACACCATCAACCACTCCACTCTTCTCTCCCGACTGGAAACCTACTCCATTATTACTGGCACTGCACTCTCCTGGCTCCGCTCATACCTCACCAACAGACAACAGTTCATCAACATCAATAACTGCACCTCCTCCACTGCTCCTGTGTCACAAGGCGTCCCTAAGGTTCGGTGCTTGGTCCTCTCCTTTTCATCATTTACATCCTGCCACTCAGTAACATCATACGTAGATATTGTCTCCACTTCCACTGCTACACCGATGACGTCCAGATCTACATCTCCACCTAATCCATCACCACAGTTACCTCTGCAACTCTGACCAACTGCCTCACCAACATATAAACCTGGATGCAAACCAACTTCTTACAACTCAATTACAATAAATCTGACATGATCATCATCGGCCCCAAATCACTCACAAAAAACACCAACAACTTCAGCCTTTCCATCAACAACTCCACCTTGTCTCCATCCACACACATCTGCAACCTTGGAGTCATCTTTGACACCAACCTCACTTTTGAACACCACATCAACCATATCACCAGGGCTGCCTTCTTTCACTTCAAAAACACTCACCTTCTCTGCTGCCGAAACCCTGATCCACGCCTTCATGCCTCCAGAACTGACTACTGCAATAGCATCCTCTATGGTTCACCTGCCAAAGCCCTAAATAAACTTCAATATATCCAAAACTCTGCTGCCCACCTCCTCACCCACACACGCACCCGTGACCATATCACCCCTGTCCACCAGAATCTTCATGGCTCCCTGTTCCCCAATGCATTCAGTACAAAATCCTCCTCCTCACATTTAAAGCCCTCCATAACAAGGCCCCTTTCAACCTCACAGACTTGCTCCACCATCACAATCCATCCCGCAACCTCCGCTCCTCTGACACTAACCTCCTCTCACCTCAAATCAGGACCAAGCGCTGCACCTGGGGCGACAGAGCTTTCATCATTGTAGCCCCCTCTCTCTGGAACTCCTTACCCATACACATTCAAGATTGCAGCGACATGGACTCTTTCAAATCACTTATCAAAACCCCAATGCTATTTATGTTTTTAATCTGTTTTAAATGTACATAACTTAACTACTGCAAAGTGTCTTTGAGTGTCTTGAAAAGCGCTATAGGAATAAAATGTATTATTATTATTATTAACCTAGGCACAGCATAGTATGCTGCTCTCTGCTCTGGTTTGGAATGTAGGTTGTGGCAACGGCCCACATTTCCCATCACACTGGGCTGAGAAGTTTGCTTTTTTACGTTCCAAAATGCAAATGTTGGTTTTTGTTAGTGTTTGTAATGTGTTTTGTTCAGAACATGGTGGTTATGTTGGTAATGGTCATTGTTGTGCTGTTTAGAGTTTCAACCATTAGTGAGCTGGTTGTTACATTTCTTCACACCAGCTGTTTTGCTACAAAAATAACGAGAGAGTTTGGTAAAGTTTTTACTTTTTATATTACATTTCAGTCTCATCTTTATTCATCAAACATTATACGTGTAAACATAGTCACGGTTGGTGTTTGGTGAGGTTGTCTCATCATCGTCTCAAATTATTCATGCGAAAAAGATAATTGATAAACATACTTAGTCAAAAATGACAGGATCTAAAAAGTGTATCTTAAAAATGTGTCTGATGTATTTATGAAAAAGCTTTTTGGAGGACAGACACAACCACCAAATGATTAGCTGTTAGCAGCTCCTGTTTACAGTGTACCCATGGATGTACAGACAAATATCACTGAATTACTTTGATAGTGAAGAAAACTTAAACACATTATGGTTTTTCAGGTAACTTCTGAAGCACTGATGGTGTTTTTGGACAACAATGGATCTCTATGTCACAGAGGAAGATTGATATATGGATAGGCTTTGGATACAAACACTTATTATTCTTCTATAACTTGTATATTTTGTCAATTTCATTTTTATATTTTCATATATTATGTCTACTGTTACACAGCTAGTCATCAATGCAAATTCCTTATAAGTGTAAAACTAATTACCATACAATAAAGCTATTTATGATTCTGATCTTTATTAGGATACATTCATTGTTGGTTAGTGTCTTTTTATTGGATTTATTGATGTTAAGAAGAATATAGAATATCGCCAGCCTTATCCTTTGAGATTATTTTGGCCCTGTTTGCGTTTTTGGATAGTCAAATGTTTAAAGGAAAGGAAATAAAGACAGAGAGGCTTACTGGACGATCAGGATAGCCCGTATTGCTTTCTGCGGGCTGGCATTTGCATCGACACTAGAGCCACGTAATCTTGGGACATCTGGAGATATTTGCTGAGCAGCCAATCATCAGTTGTTAGCACTTTGTCATGCCATCTTGACATGAATTCCACTGAGACCTCCCCAATTTTGAACTGTGTGAAAATGGAGACTGAGATAGTCCCTGTAGATCATAATCATCAGATCTGTGTCACTGTTGTCCTGTCAATAGTGTTTTTCTGCAGTAACATGAGATTCACTCCACTGATGTGAAGTGTCTGAGGTATCCTACAAAGGATGAGGTTGACAGTTAAATCATGAAGATAGAAGGGCTGCTCTCAGACAACGAGGCACTCTGTCGCAATGTAATCTAAGGCTAAATGCTAATCTATAGATCCACCTCTTAAGCACAAGCATGAGTATGAGTATTGACAGACATCTTATAGTGCATTGCTACTCTGCTGGCAAATGAAATTGAAGACAGGTGATAGTCCTGTCCTGAGATTTGCTGATTGTTTGCTCTTGTAAGCCTCTATCAGCAACCTTCAGTCTCCTGCAATTCCTCCCACTATAACCCTGTTTACCTGATTTACATAGATACTCTGCGGGAAACTAAAGCTTTTTTTTTAAACTAGACAGTTAAAATGAATATAAACCATTTCCCATACTTTTTCTTTTATGATAATAGCTACACTGGCTTCCCGTTGTCACCTACATGATTCACAAGTGGGAGTCTCCTGGATCACTAAAGAGTAACCACCCGCCAGCTACTTTCAACTATTTTATATACAGATGGTTATTTTATATAACAGCTGGTTTGGTGCTGTGGTTCCCAAGCTAGGGGTCGGGCTCCTTCAAATGGTCACCAGATAAACCTGAGGGTTTGTGAGACGTATTATAATCTTGTAACTGAAAAGAGGAGAGTTCACTGTGTGGTTTCACAAGTAAAATATTCAAAAGAGTTGGCAGTTGCCACTGAATGAGCATGTTTTGCTCCTTTGAGCTCCTTAGCGGGAATTTAACCAATACTACGAATACACACCATCAATTCCTAACCATCATTAGACAGAACTATGTAGTAAAGTGTTGGAGCCCTAGGAGAGATTTGACATTTGAAATTGTCATTTAATGACAATTCATAATATTTTTAATTCTACCAGGCGTATACTCTGCTGTGCATTATGTTATTGTTCCCTGGTATATAGGCTATCCCCTTCAGACCGTTCTGCCGATCAGGGGGAAATCTCACCACAAATCCACACGTTACCTTCAGCAGCTCCGATGAAGTGCAGCTTACAGTCCCACACAAAGAAAGGCTGCCCTTCATTTTGAAGATGTGCACATGATTAAAATAGCCGGTGTCACATCAGCTGGGCGGAGTTGAGTCGAAAACTTTCTCTTGCAACGCCTCCTGGCATTTTGCGCCCTAGGCAACCACCTATGTCGCTTATGCCATGGGCCAATATTGCCACACAATCCATCAGCTGATTGTGTTATCTACCTATAGCAGTCAGACCTGTGCGGTCTGTTGCCAAAATAAAAGACTGGGCACTGTATGAAAAACTATATGATGCTTAAATTACAATATGTCTGTTACATTGTATTTGCATGATGCAACTAATATTTTCCCTTGACCTCAAGTCTGCATAGCTCATACAGTGGGATTCAGTATTATTGCTGAATTGTTGGCACATCTCTCTCTTGTCAGTTGACATAGAAAGTGTTTAGTGGTTGCAAATCATTGTCAACATTTTGTCAAATGAAGATAATGTCTCCATTTTTAATCGCCTATAAAGACATAAGTTTTTCCTGGGTTTTAATTAAAACTACTCAGACCATTTACTCATTTGTCAGTTCAGGCCCTTGTCTTTCATACATCATCTAAATCATAAAGAAACCTCTTCACAGAGTGGTGCACAGAGAAAAACATACAGCTCAACATCAGCAGAACCAAGGAGCTGACCACTGACTTTAGGTAGAAGGAGGCAAAGACACACGATCCTGTGTACATCAGTGGAACTGAGGTGTCAACAAAAAGTGCTTCTTTTTGCCAGTGACTGACTCAGACTATTATACCAGGTGTCTGATAACATCATGACACCATTTGTTTTTAACAGTCTTGAGAGGCAAATTGTACATAATCCCGGTGTATTTAGATTTTCTTTTTTTTTTTTTTTTTTTTCTCCCTATTCTATGTTGTGGTGCATTAAAAACCCGTGAAGAGATAAGGGGGGAATTATTGCAGTAGTGATGATAATGACACTTAATTCCAATACAGCATTGACAACGGCAATATTGATGATTATAATAATAATGGTAATAATGATATTAATAATAAATGGCAATGATGATGGCAGTGGTGACCGCAATGGTGAAAGCAAAAGACAGCAACATCAGCAATTACAACAATGAAAAAATAAAAGTGAAAATAGCAACGATAACAATAACAGTAAAGATAGTAATAACAATGATGACATGAACAAGTTCAAACAACTAAATGCATTAATTTTCGTGGGTTGATTAAGAAGGTGGGAGGAGTTGGAGTTGAAAACCGAGAAAGGGTTCACAGCTGTAAGAGGTCAGAAAGTGTTGGGCGGCAGGAGTCAGTTTTAGATGCGTAATTATGAAGGGGAGATGCATATTCCATTGCAATGAAGTCTGTTATAAGATTTTTCCAAATGTTAATGTGTAATTTATTTCTAGTTTTCCAGTTCATGAGGATAGTTTTCTTGGCGATGGTTAGAGCTATGAGGAGTATTTTAGAGTTTATAATTTTATCAGTGATTAT